>NW_015386893.1:776583-788477 GCF_001527695.2 Protobothrops mucrosquamatus
TGCCAATACAGACTGCGTACGGTCGGTGAGGAAGGAGGAGAACCACTGCATAACAGTGCCTCCCACTCCCAACTCACCGAGACGCCGCAGCATGATACCGTGGTCCACGGTATCAAAAGCCGCTGAGAGGTCCAAAAGCACAAGGACAGAGGAATAACCCCTGTCCCGGGCCCTCCAGAGATCATTCACCAACGTGACCTTAACTTCCCTCCTCCTCCCTTCCCCCTCCACTCGGCTCTCAATCCCCCCGTTGTTAATCTGTCTTTCCTCTATTCCTTCCCTCCCCCCATCTCTATCGCCTGTCACGCTGGCCTTACTATCCCCCCCACCTTCCCCCACACATTCTCTATCTTTTTCCTCTCCTCTCTGCCCCTCTTTTACCCACTTTCTCTGGTCATACAAACCCTCCGTGTCATCCAGTTCCTCCCCCTCCACACTCCCCTTTTTTTGCTGTGTTGCTGGTTCCACTGCCTCCTGCTCCCTATCCCCCTCCTCTTGCTCCTCCTCCTCGCTTCCGATCCAGTTGCTGTCCTTCATTCTCTTCGTTCTCTGGGGTCTCTTTGCCACTCTTCTCGCCCACCCTTTTACTTCCATTTCCTCTCTTCCACCTCCTTTCGATTCTCATTCCTCACATTATTACTCCGTCCTTCCTTCGTTCCCTCCCCCCATCTCTGTTGTCTGTCATCCCGCTCCTACTGCCCCCCCACTCTCGCCCACGGCATATCCCCTATCCTCTTTCTCTCCTCTCCGTCCCTCCTTTGCTCGCTTGTTCTGCTCGTACGGCTCCTCCGTGTCCTCTGCTTCCTCCCCCTTCCCACTCTCCTTTTCTCGCAGTGCCGCCGGCCCCACCATCCTCCGCTCCTTATCCCTCTCCTCTTGCTCGTCCTCCTTGCCTCCGATCTGGTTGTTATTCTTCATTCCCTTCATTCTCTGGGACCTCGTTGCCATTCTTCTCACCCCTGATAAATTGAAGGACAAAAAGGACAACTATAAAAAGTGGAAAGAGGGGCACATAACTAAGGGCAGAATATCAGTCTACAAAGATGAATTGAGGAAAGCTAAGGCTCAAAATGAACTAAGGCTTGAGACAAAACTCAAAAATAACCCCCCCCAAAGCTTCTTTCAACATGTAAAAAACAAGAAAAAATTCAAGGAAATGATTGGTCCATTAATGACAGAAAGTGGCAAGAAGGTGACAAGCAACAGGGAGAAAACAGAACTGCTTAAGTTGTTTTTTTGCATCCGTCTTTACACAAAAGGAAAAAAACCCAGTCCAACCTATCAAAAACACTACCATAAAAAACAGATTAGGAATACAAGTTAAAATAGGCAAGAAAATGGTGAGCATCTGTCCATCCTAGAAGAGTTCAAATCATCAGGACCAGATGGATTACACGCCAAGGTTGGCAAGTATGATCTCAGAACCACTGAACTATATCTTTCAAAGGTCCTGGAGCACCAGGGAGCTACTAGAAGACTGGAAAAGAGCTGATGTAGTTCCCATCTTCAAAAAAGAAAAAAAAATGAGACTTCTGATTTGCGTTGTGGTGGAACAGGATGCAGGAAGGCAGGGCTCTGCCTTCCATGCCCGATTTCGCCCTGCTGGATGCCCTAAAAAGGGCCTAAAATCACCCCAAAGAGGCAATGAAGAGGAAGGGTGCCTTGTCGATCATGGAGAGATGGCAGTTTTTCCATTCAATCCAAGGAAAGCCCTCCAAACCAGCAGGGGAAAGACTGGCTACATTCCTGTGACTGGCCATTAGCTGCTGACAACTGAAGAAGAAAAAAGCAACAATTAATACATCGTAAACAGCATGTTTGGAACTAGGTGAGAATATTGATCCTTTCTTTACTATTTTACAACTGAATTTCCTGGGAAATGTTCCCAAGAAGCTAAAAACCTCTGAATGTAAACGGAACTGGCATTTTAATTTCATGGGGGACAGAAATATACAATACTGAAGTAGAAGTAACATAAAGCTACAGTTTTGATAAAATTGAGAACTGAGATAACTTTTAAGATTTTCTCTTTGAAAAAAAAATATTGAGGTGAAATATAAGAAATACATCCTTTGTTTTAAGAGTGGAAAATGGACTTTGAATGACATCTAATGGTGGATTTGTGTATAGCACTATAATTTGCTTCCTGGCTGCTTGGTGATTCCTAGCTCAGGAGAACAGCTGGCAATGAATTTTTTTTGGCATACTTATCACCCTGACCTTCTTGGATTATAAATACCTACTGAGCTTGGACTTTTAACTTCAAGAGCTAGTGGGAGAGAAAGAAAAATTTGACCTTGGACTACACCTGGCTGGGAGAGACTTTTGAGCTGTTTTCAGAGAGGTTGAACATTTTGAAAACTTCAAACATTGTGGGTTACAACCTTGCCTGATTGACAATTTTTGGATATTTGAGACAAAGGATCACTATAAAATATTGCTTTCAGGATTGAACTTATACTTTGGAATCTATTGGATTGTAAAGGATGCATATAAAGACCAGAAAACTAGAGGAAACTTTAATCTACTCTTACTGAGACTGGTGATACTAGAGAATCTCCAGGAATCATACCTCAAGAAAAAACAAACACCTTTCAGAAAGAAATATATCCTATGCTACAACTAATTCACCAAACAATTATTGAATGCAAAGAGGACATAAAAAGAAATCATAATGAGACTAAAAACAATTTCAACAATATAAACGAGCAAATCTCCAAATTAAATCTACAGCTAGAAAGTTCCCAGATAATGAGTACAAAGTATGAACAAATAATCCAGAAATCAGAAGATGAAACAGAGGAAATGGATTTAGATATGGAAGAGATAAAAGAAGGGAAATATAAATGACTATATACAAACAAAACACTGCAAGACTTAGCTCTAACAATGAAAATACAAAAGACCTTTTACCTCTTAGGTCTGCAAAATATATCTGATGGCAAGAAATAAGATTTTAAAAAATAGAATATAGAGCTGTTAGGGGAAATGGGAGACAGGGAATGAAAAGACAAATGGAGGGAGAAAGGAACTAGGAGTTGTTTAAGGAATATAAATGGGTGGAATTCCCCCCCCCCCAAAAAAAATACCCTACCTAAATTGTCTTCCTCGTGCCAGGCAATTTTTACAAAAATAGAAAGAAAATTCCTGGGCAATCTAATTGCCCTTGGAAAGTTACTTGGCAAAGAAAGAAAGCGAGAGTCAGATTTAAAAAACAGAAGATTTGACCTTCTAGAGGGGGCATTATATGTTTAAATGCTTGCTTGAATAAGATTAAAAGAACAGATGACCCTTAGATATAATTAGACTTTTATAATGAAAGTTATGATTTAGAATTAAGATAGCATTTTTTTCTTTTTTCTTTGATATGGGAAATATGAAGATAAGAGGAGGATTGATATGATAAAACGTTTAGCTATATAAATGTAATTAATATTGAGAAAATCATAACTGATAAAGATATTTCAAATACTGATGGGAAATCAAACCTTAACAAGAGCACAAAAGACAGGATATTGATTAATGAATTGACATTATTGATTTATGAATTGATATTGTTTTTTGTATGATATTAGTAAAATATGATGAAGATGCTTATATTTAACTCTGTATACATTAACAGTACTAAAAATTGTAACGGTGTAATAAGGGGAAAATGGAAAAAATATTGAGAAGAAAGGAGGATCAGGGAAAAAAATACTAGATTGTGTAGTATTGAACAGATTTATATTGAAGAAGTTAATGCTAAATATTTGAACCCAGACACCTTGTTGTTTACTAAGCACTAAAGACTGTAATTCTTAAAAATTAATAAAACCTTTATAAAGAAAAAAGAAAAAGCGCTCCATGGCATCGGACCTGGATATCTCCGAGACCGCCTTCTGCCGCAGGTTACCTCCCATCGGCCGGTACGCTCCCACAGAGTGGGTCTCCTCAGGGTGCCGTCAGCCAGACAGTGCCGGCTGGCGACCCCCAGGGGGAGGGCCTTCTCGGTGGGAGCCCCCACCCTCTGGAACGAACTACCCCCAGAGATCCNGCGCAGGGCCAATAGGACTGTCCTTGGGTATATTAAAATGTCCACAGTCAAAGGAGGAGGGAAGGGGGGGAGGGCAAAGATGTCCAGTTTCGGCCACACCCACGAGTCTGGTCTCTGGAATAGTTCTTAGGTCTTAGGTCCTCCCGAACCTCCAAGGGCCGCTGGGAAGGCCATCGGGGCCACCGGGACCGCCAAAAGGGCCACCCGAAGGCCACCGAGGCTAGGGTGGTTTGCCCAGGGGCCCATTGGGAGGGCCATCGGGGCCACTGGTCCAGATTCTTAAAGGCCACCGTGGCTACCAGAAGGCCCCCAGGCCCGGGAGGGCCGCAGGAAGGCCGTCATGGCCGTCGGAGATGTCTTCGCGGCCAAGGGAAGCCACCGGCCGCCAGAAAACCGCCGATCACCAGAGGATCACCCACGGGTCGTCGGGGCCATCGGCGAGGCCGGCGAGGCCGTCCGAGGTCTCCAACAAGGCCACCGCCGAAGCCACCGCCACCGCCGCCGGGGCCACCGAGGCCGTCGTTGGGGCCGCCGCCACCGAAACCGGCAGGGCTACCACCGTCGCATTATGGCTGCTTATCTTCCAACAAAAATAAGACCATTTGCCCCCCCTCCAATCCTACTGCATTATTTAACATGCATTATACAGAACAGAAGAATTAACCCTCATTAAGAAAGTGATCAGTTACACATACGCAACCATATTAAATTATTGAAATTCTCTGCCCTGCCAGAATCTTCATTTTAGTTTGCTTTACACTTACGATCGTCCTTTCTCTGGCCAGGCTTCACATTTCTTCATTTGGCCACTCCAGGGTATATATGAGGATATAGATTTAAAACTCATTAGGGAAATTACTTCATAAAACATAGACAAGTCTTTGGAACCTTTATCTCACTAGCAGCTTTTCTTTGAGATTAACAGACCGTGTGAATCAATGCAAATTGAGTTTCCTTTCCCTTATTTTGCTAGGATAAGGCTTTCTGCATTTTGGGGTCAGTTTTTCCAGTTGTCTGAGAATACTTAATGTGTAAGGCAGTTACCAGGCAGGTTTCTTGGTAGGTAATCATTGTTTCTTTTCTCACCAATGAATTTTGGGATCTTGTTCTGAGACAGTTGATATCATGCTGATGATGTCATACAGGTATAGATGGTGAATAACAGAACTCTCATTTCCTTATAGCAGCGGTTCTCAACCTATGGGTCGCGACCCCATTTGGGGTCGATCGGCCATTTCACGGGGTTCGCCAAGCAAGGCTGTCCGCCATTTTTTTCCCCTTTTCCGGCGGGTGCCTTACCTCCCTTGAGCTGGACCAGCTGGTGGTCGGCCTGCTCTGTCTCTGCCGCTTGCCAGCTACGCCTCAGCCGGCGCAGGGGGCGGAACCACGCATGTGCGGCGCTTCCGGGCAGGGAAAGTCCTCAACGTACGGCCGGTTGGGTAGTCCTCGACTTATGACTGGTTTAGTCCTCGACTTACGACCGGTTGGGGGTCGCGGCATTAAAAAGGTTGAGAACCACTGCCTTATAGAGATCAGGGGATGCTGTTAATATTTTTGATGTTGAAAATGAGATTCACAGGGCAGATTTTTCTTTCTCACAAACAAGGGGAGGACGGGAGGGGCTGCAAATATCCTCTCTAATATCTTACAACGATATGTTTTGATAGACTGAAGGCAACAGAGTTCTATTCCATTTTCCTCAACTCAGTTTGAGTTTTTTTTCTGCAAAAGATTGCTCTCTATCTAGAGTGTGATTCAAGTGGAACCAGCCTCCACCTTAACATGACAGGACAATAGAAAAACAAAAGCAGACTCTTTCCAAAATAGCCAACCAGAGACTAGCATTTGGGTTTGTTCTACAGACAAATTGTGATCAAGCTACTACTGTATTCTGATTCATTGGAAACACTGGAAGACACTTCTGAGCATGTGCAGAACACATGCAGAAGTATTTAACCCAGGGGTAGGCAACCTTGGCTCTTTTATGACTCGTGGACTTCAATTCCCAGAATTCCTGAGCCAGCATGGCTCAGCTTGGAAACTCTCCCTTTCCTCTCAGCATGGCTGGCTCAGGAATTCTGGGAGTTGAAGTCCACGAGTCATAAAAGAGCCAAGGTTGCCTACCCCTGATCTAACCACTACTAGAGGCAGCAAATTACATGCCTTGAGGAAGTAAATCACACTGTCCTTGCAGATCACTGAAGTGAGTCATGTAGCTTTTGTAATGTAAAATCTCTCCTCAAAGTAAAGAGCAACCTTCTCATGGGAGGGGGTTGGGGAAGGACAAGAGACCAAGATGGCAAGAGGGACCATGGGATTGAAACCACACTCCTTTGTATGCACATTCCCTTTCCTGCAGATACCTGTGCTTTTCCCATATGCCTAGTTCGTGGTTTTACCATGCTGTGGGAACTCGGCCATTGTCTTAGCATATTCTGGAACCACATTAGCTCTGTAAACTATAACAAAGGTTATTTATTTGAGCACAACATTTTTGGTAAGCATAGAAGTTGTGTTTTGTTAACCCTTTATTATGTAAACCCAGCCATAGCATTAGAGAGAGTTTGATAGATGACTTAGTAGGAGAGAAGGAATGGAAGAAGACTATCCCCAGCAGATGGCTTTTCATCCTCTGCTGAAAAACTTGTAATAACAATAGCACTTAGTCTTATATACTGTTCCATAATGCTCTACAGCGCTCTCTGGGTGATTTACATTGTCATCATGTTGCCCCCAACAATGTGGGTCATCATTTTACCGACCTCAGAACTCCAAGCTGTGGGCAGAATTTGCCTGCAATACCACATTTTAACCATTGCGTCAACAGTATAGATAGATAGATAGATAGATAGATAGATAGATAGATAGATAGATAGATAGATAGATAGATAGATAGATAGATAGATAGATAGATAGATAGATAGATAGATAGATAGATAGATAGATAGATAGATGGCAGGCAGGCAGGCAGGCAGATAGACAATTAGTTTCTTTCAGCTGTGGGCAGAGTTAGCACCTGCAATAATGCATTTTAACCATTGTGCCACCAGGACTCCTAATAGCAAAATGTTATTGCTAGGTCACAAATATTTTATTTTATATTTAATGAACAAACATCTTACAACAAATAATTAGATTTTATATATACCTGTAGCTCTCCTTCCATTATACTCAGGAGCCGGATGAGGTCCTCTTTGGAAAGTTCTATTGATTTCTTGCTTTTTCGCTCATTAGGCCCTTGTAATTTGCTGCGCTGCTTCACAGTTCCTGGACCTAGGATTTCATCTTCTTTTTGATTAGATTTCTTCTTTTTCTTTGCATCTTCCTGAAAGTTTTGATTTTCTGAAGTGTTCATAATAGCCTTTGACTTGGGTAACTGCTCATTGGATGAGCTCTCACCAGCTTGATTTCGAGATCGCATTTTGACCTAGATAAAAAAGGGAAAAATTAAATGCAAGACTGGGTAAGTTTCCTTCTACATTTTCAAGAAATCACAACTTATCAATTTGCACAGGAGTCTCAAGACAACCAAGAATGAATCTATTGTAATAGTCACACTATGAATTTTTTCACATCATTATAAATAAACATCTGTTTACAACATTGGGCAAAAAATATTATGTAATATTCAATCAGAATAGAGCTGGAAGGGACCTTGGAGGTTTTCTAGTCCAGCCCCCTGCTCAAGCGGAAGACCCTATATCATTTCGGAAAAATGACTGTCCAGTTTCTTCTTAAAAACCTCAAGTGATTGAGCACCCACAACATCTGAAGGCAAGCTATTCAATTGGTTAATTGTCCTCACTGTTTGGAAGTTTCTCTTTAATTCCAGATTGCTTCTTTCTTTGATTAATTTCCATCCATTGTTTCTTGTCTTGCCTTCTGGTGCTTCGGAAAATAAATTTACCCCCTCCTCCTTGTGGCAGCCTCTCAAATACTGGAATACTATCATGTCCCCCCTAGTATTTCTTTTCTCTAGCCTGGCCATTCCCAAATCCTGCAACCGGTCTTCATATGTTTTAGTCTCCAGGCCTTTAATCGTCTTAGTTGCTCTTCTTTGCACTTTTTCCAAAGTCTCTACATCTTTTTTGTAATGTGGTGACCAAAACTGGATGCAGTAATCCAGTACACCATCTAAATATAAATTTAAATACATAAACAAGCTTCACGTATTCACCACTGCAATGCAACAGTGATGAAAATTGCTGTAATTGGTCACTAGAGAAAGAAAAAGAAAAGGAATTGCATGGCTGCATCATATACTGTAGGTTCTCTGGACTTCCTGATTGGGAAGAATGATTCTAAATTTTAAGGAAAATTCAGAAGCATTTCATT
Organism: Protobothrops mucrosquamatus; assembly: GCF_001527695.2. Lineage (NCBI taxonomy): Eukaryota > Metazoa > Chordata > Lepidosauria > Squamata > Viperidae > Protobothrops > Protobothrops mucrosquamatus. Next base: position 784,955 of record NW_015386893.1, read on the forward strand.
GATTTCAGGATGCTAGAAGCCAAGCACCTTTTGAAGCTGCTTCACAAAGGAACACAGTTGTTGCTGCTGCTTCTAAAAGCTTAGCAGTGAACTTGTTTTGTATCATTATGAGGCATTGTCCATCGTTGTGGTAGCAGGAAGATACCTGTGGGGATTATTTTGCATGCACAGAAGTTTTTTGCAGCTACTGGACCTTCCAGAAGTAGTCTCAGGGTGACATGAAGGCTTTCCAGGGGCTAAACTACAGCATCTTCACACCTCAAGAAAGCAAACCCGATTGCAGTGAAGTATCTCACAGCCACAAAGGATGGCCATCTAAACTGGTCTAGTAGACCATCTTTTATCACCTTATTTCTATTAGAACATTGTTCAAACATAGATATATAATGGCTACTGGAGTCTTGTGACTAAATAGAATTTAAATATCACTCCTTAACATACATATTTTCTCAAAAACAATGGTTAACGAAAATCAGCTTCCTAATGGTATTCTTGGCTCTGGGAGAATAATATCAGTAGAATCCCTTTTTTTACTCAACAGCCTAATTGTTGGGCTTTTCTTTTATCTTTGAGAAGGGAAGAAACTATGTTGATATTAAAACAGCAGCTCTCACAGCGTTCCTTTGACTATAGCTTAGCTATAGGAATTATTGAGGATAAAGCAGGAAAGCCTGAAATTCTGGTCTCCCTGGCATTCAAACCAGAAATGGCCACAGGCCCAGCCACAAAATGGCTTAATGTTCCATACCAATTTAGTGATGCAATACAAAGCCATTGTTTGCTTAACAATATTGTATTGCGTTAATCATAGGATATGAGTTTCACAGAACATGCTAAGCCAAACAAAGCCCAGTATAAAATAGTACAAAAGGTGAACCCAGTGTGTATTGGTGTGTTGTTATTCTTTTTATCATTTTGCCATTTTAGCTGATTAATTTAGTTTTACCAGATAGGCTGCCGATTTGACTTTCTATTTTAATTTTGTTTGGTTTTGCTATTGTGAATAGTTTTACATATAATTTGGTACGGTTAAAGAGCTTGATAAGAAGATGGGATGCAAATGTTTTCATTCCATGAAATATATCATCAATTTAGTCTGAAACAGACAAGGGTAGCACAGCAACATATTTTTGAATCATGTCATTATGGTTATGTTATATTATTAGTGTTGTGGTTAAGGCATCAAGTTAGAAACTGGGACACTGGCAATGCTAGTCCCTCCCTAGGGACAAAGCCATCTGGGTGACAATCACTTCACAAGACAAGTTTGGATGCTTTCACAGATGTGCGCTCTCAGTATAACATCAATTTATCTTTCACATAAGTAGAACAATAATCAAGAGTAAATACCAAAGACAGCACATTAATATCAACTGACAGCATGCCAACTCAACGTTTTCTTTTAAAAAATACTATTTCACACATTCAACTGAAAAGCGAATGATATTATGAGGCACTGATGTACATATCTTTAGAGAAAAAATTCCAGGCTTATGCGTGAGAATACTTGCACATAGGCAAATAAATTCTTATTGTGATACAAGAAGGCAGCTGAGACAAAGTAAAATGAAATGAACAGAACAAATACAGCAGGGGAAGTACCTACGAGAGGAAAGATTGTTAATACCAGCTATCATTTAGAATAACTTTTAGAGGATGCGTGGTCATAAAACCTAATATTTGATCTTTGGAAGGACCTGGGGACAATTTATGATACTTTCAGGGTGGGTTTCCAGAACATCTGAGTCAGGGAGGACAATGTTGGAGTATACTGTAGCCTCCAGACTTTACATGGTCTAAGGCAAAATGTCTCTGCTGGGTTTTTGTTGAGTCCTGCCCTCCATACCAGTGGCTTACAGCAGCTTCCATATTGATCCAACTATCATTGTCCCAAAGTAAAAGTAATAAGGTTAGACTTTATATCTCTTCAATTATTCCCGAGTGATGCTACGAAGTCACTAACCACTGAGAAAGTGGTTCAAGTAGGCTTATATATCAGTGATGGCCACAGTCTGCTGAGCAGTTGATTTTCTCAACATTTTAATTTCTCACAATGACCCCCGAATATTGTAGGACTGTTTTAAATTTTTATTTTCATGCTGACTTTCTATTCAAAATGAATAGTCAAGGAATCTAATACTTCACAGTACAAAAAAATATTAAAATTAAAATCAAGTAAACTTTGTTGAGTGATCGGAGATGGAGTCAAAAGTATCTGGAAAACTACAGATTGCTTTATAGTATTTCTTGCTTTAATTTTGTTTTTTTTTCACATAGGCCTCCCAAATGTATGTTTTGGTGCACTCTGGTTATATATATATATATATATATATATGTAGGTCTTTAGTTATTCGGGTTTTCTCCCGCGTAGAATTAAAAGTACCTTGGCGACGTTTCGACGAAGTCACATTCGTCATCTTCAGGCTGGTGTCTTCAGCTTCGTGCTGAAGACACCAGCCTGAAGATGACGAATGTGACTTCGTCGAAACGTCGCCAAGGTACTTTTAATTCTACGCGGGAGAAAACCCGAATAACTAAAGACCTACATACAAACACCCGCGAAAACCTCAGAAAACATATATATATATATATATATATATATATATATATAATATGTTCTGAAGGACTGTTTATATTTTGTTATTATTAAAATAATAATAATGACATAAATTGTAATTCTACATTTGGCTGTGGATCTTACTTGATAGTAGCTTTCTTTCATGGCTCTATAGGAAAGATAGATAGCTTCTTTTTTTAGAACAGTGGTTCTCAACCTTTTTAATGCCGCGACCCCAACCGGTCGTAAGTCGAGGACTAAACCGGTCGTAAGTCAAGGACTAAACTGGTCGTAAGTTGAGGACTACCCAACCGGTCGTAAGTCGAGGACTTTCCCTGCCTGGGAGTGCCACGCATGCGTGGTTCCGCCCCCTGCACCGGCCGAGGCAAAGCTGGCAAGCGGCAGAGACGGAGCAGGCCAACCACCAGCTGGCCCAGCCCAAGGGAGGTAAGGCACCCGCCGGAAAAGGGGAAAAAAATGGCGGACAAAAAAAATGGCGGACAAAAAAAATGGCGGACAGCCTTGCTTGGCGACCCCCATGAAATGGTCGATCGACCCCAAATGGGGTCCCAACCCACAGGTTGAGAACCACTGTTTTAGAAAGAAAGAAAGAAAGAAAGAAAGAAAGAAAGAAAGAAAGAAAGAAAGAAAGAAAGAAAGAAAGAAAGAAAGAAAGAAAGAAGCTCCCTTTTTTTCCCCCTGACAGTGCATTTTCATGTTATTTTTCTCTCCAAAAGATCGCCAGGCTAATCCACGAGGAAGACAACAGAAAATACAGAATTGGCTACTTTTTTTTCCCTGGACTGACATTTAACTCTGATGCTGTTGGCCGATTAGGCCTGGAGCCAGCAGAGGTGAAATGTCACATAGGAATGTGGGGCTAGACAAGAAGGAAATGGTCTGGAAGGGAGCCTTTTGTATCTGTTATGCATTACCAGCTGGCAAATGTGACAGGAAAAGAAGGAA
>NW_015386893.1:788639-833639 GCF_001527695.2 Protobothrops mucrosquamatus
AGAAAATACAGAATTGGCTACTTTTTTTTCCCTGGACTGACATTTAACTCTGATGCTGTTGGCCGATTAGGCCTGGAGCCAGCAGAGGTGAAATGTCACATAGGAATGTGGGGCTAGACAAGAAGGAAATGGTCTGGAAGGGAGCCTTTTGTATCTGTTATGCATTACCAGCTGGCAAATGTGACAGGAAAAGAAGGAATAATAATCTGTCTAGATGGGAATGTTCTTTACTAATCACCAGTTAGCGAGATGTGATCTGTTGCTTGCCTTATTGTGCTGGTAGGAAGGGCCATGGGTGTGAGCCAGGCTACCTGAGGTTACAGTCCCTGTGATTTGTAATCTGGCTAATCCAGCATTCCTGCAGAGTAACCTCAGGGTCAGTTTAATGTATAGACCAGAGGTGGGGAAAGATGGCCCCTTTATGACTTATGGTCTTCAATTCCCAGAATTCCTGAACCACCATGGTTGGCTCAGGAAGTCCACAAGTCATAAAGGGGCCATCATTCCCCACCCCTGGTATAGACTCTGAAGGATTTGCCCATCATAGCCCATTTCAATCCCAAACAATAATTTTGCTTCCCTGTGAAGCTATGAATGAGGAGTCAGATTTTAGAGGGGTTAGTATGTCATGGGTTTTTTTTGTTGGAGTCTCACTGAGTTGAGCAGCATAGGAAAAACAATGTTGGACTTGATAAATCTGGACTGGTCAAATTTCTGGTGGCTGGGAGCCACATGTGTCATTTTTGAGAGGCTGAGGGCAGTGGTTGGTGATGCAATGCCAGTGACAAGATTTTCTATATTTGGGAGTAAATTAGAGATTTTGTCTGTTTTTAAAACTGCATTAAGAGAACCTTGATATTGATTCTTGGCAGATGTAATCAAAGGGACTGCGGGAGCCTCCAATTCCTTTCAAGGTTCCTCATGTTTTTATGACATGGGGTTTCCAGGAAGTGGACATCAGCTCTCTAAATCAGTGGTGGACAATCTATTGCCTACAGGCTCATGCAGACCTCTAATGCAGGGCTTTTCAACCTTTTCACCCATTGTACCACTTTTAGGATATGGCAACGTCCGAGTACCACCAGTTGCCTAGCAAGGTGTCAAAAACTTGATGACCAAAAAAAAAAAAAAGGAAAAAAGTGATAAAGTACAGGTAGTCCTCGACTTACAACAGTTTGCTTAGTGACTGTTTGAAGTTACAATGGCACTGAAAAAAGTGCCCCCCAAGCCACAGCCGAGCAAGACACCTGCCTACCCACCCGGCGGCGCTCTTCCTCCTATCCGAGGTTTTCATTGTTGTGAGCATTTCTGTTGAGGATTGGCAGCGGGGGTGGGGGGGTGGGGGGTGTTTGGTTTTTATTCCCCCTGTCTGCTGGGTGGTTGCAGCAGGTTTTGGTCACTTCACATGACCCTGGACACTGTGACCATCATAAATATGAATCAGTTGCCAAGTATCTGAATGTAAATCACAAGACCTTGGAGATGCTGCAACATTCCAGCTGATCGGCACTTCTTCAGGGCTCAGCAGAAGCGCCAGGATCAGTGCCGAGCTCCAGCTGGAGCCTGGCGCTGATCCTGGCACTTCCACTGAGCCCTGACAGCCCCGAAGAAGCGCTGATCCTGGTGCTTCCGCTGAGCCCTGACAGCCTTGCAGCTCCAGCCGTCTCTCGCTCAGGCTTGTGCGGTGCTGCCACCGGTTCAACTCATTCCCCTCCCCCGCTATCACTTTTCTAGGATGGTTGCGTACCACCTGCCAGGTGCCAATGTACCACAGGTGGTACCCGTACCACTGGTTGAAAAGCCCTGCTCTAATGGACCTGCACTAGGCCACACAAACAAGCGAGCCTCATCTGTGATATCCAGACAGAACATGAAACCACGCCCCCTCCAGTCTGTGAAAAAAAACCCTCTCTCCACAGAATTGGTCCTTGGTGCCCAAAAGGTTGGGGGTCACTGCTCTACCAATTTTCTTATGATTTCCAACTATCAGTTCAGGAGCAAACTGTCAAATAATGTTGTAATTTTCTCCTTTTTTTAATGTACTAAATTTTAATATTTGACAAAAAACTAAAAAAACTAAAAAAGTAACAACATCTATCCTTAACCCACCAATAATCTCACCATTTTCCTCCAGGTCTCTATGGCTGAAGATTTTTTTTTTAAAAAAAGTATGGCTATTGGCTAAAATTCATCTCTAGTCTAAATAATGTTTGTTCCCCTGAAAAACATTTTGATCATAATCTATTATCAGTGGTTCCAGGTTTCCATTTTTGACATTAAATCTCTACCAATAACAAAGAGATTAAAAAAAGGAAGTTAAGAAAACCCCTAAATACCTCCATCAAGATACTATAAGGCATTATATATAGTATAGATATGTTTACCTATTGTCCATTTGAGCAGCATTTAGGGTAATCTAGTTGTCTGCATTCACTATGAATGCTAAAATAAGCCAAGAATATGAGTGGAAGTGGCACAAAACACAACAGTTCCATTTTGCCTACTTCCATTGCCTTGTGGCCATTTCTCTTGTTATCAATCTTCCGCTTCACCCCAACCCTCTCACCCACACCTGTTAGCCCAGATGACGTGAGGAAGAATGTCCCCAAGCTCTTTTGCAACCCTTCCTTTGTGACTGTGACCTCTCACCAGGCTATTTTTGGAACCTGGCTTACGGAGTAGTAGCTGTCATAATGGATTAGATGAGGTGCCTCCTGCTTCATCCTGCATTTTACTCCACCCTTCAAACCTGTCATCCAAGGTTTTTTTGGACACAGTTTTAGTGCTCTTTAAACAGCATATCACTTCTGTGTTTTAAAAAAATGGCTTGAGGTATCAGAGACATGGAGCACTTCCATGTCTAATAACCTGTCATTTCTCCCAGATACCCACCTATACATACCCACACATAGTAAGAGCAAGAGGAATCAATTATAGTTTTCCCCAGCAAATAAAACCGGGGGGGGGGGGAGAATGTTTCACCAATTCCTTTTCTTAAACCAGCCTGCATTAAAACATTTAAAAGGACCATACCAATCTCTTCCCCCCCTGGTTCTCAAACTGTGGTCCGTGGACCACTGGCGGGGAGCACAATTTTGTTACAGGGGGTCCGCAAAGGCTTGAAGAAAGGTTATGATTTAAATCTTGAGTTAAATCCATAGCCACAAAAGGTATTTAAAGGAGGTTCGTGGTGAAGAAAAGGTTGAGAAGCACTGCTCTACCCTCATTCCTCAAGCAGAATAGGATGTAGCCATCTGGGCAGAACTTGATGCCATCTTTTGCCATCTGAAGGACATAAACACAGTTGTGAAGGACATAAACACAGTTGTGAAGGACAGTCCTGAGTCATGTAATCCCCTCACTAGATTAATGATTAGTCTTCTGCTGATGACATTCTCATCTCATTTTGATCTGCAGCTCTTGTTACTGTTTTAATAAAATGTATTAATCAAAGTCACTTGATAACCCCAGATATATAAATATAATCAGTGCTTTTTTTGTAAAAAAAAAAAAAAAAAAGAGGTGCTGGAACTCACACACGTTATACAACCTGCCTTGCCTACCCTACAAGGTTCCATCCAAAAAAGGTGCCAGAACTCCGTTCTGGGCGTTCTATGACAAAAAAGGCCCTGAATATAATTATCAAGCAAAATAGGAACAGCCCAAGATGGAAAATATTTTTAAACACTCAGAATTCTATGTGACTGATCCTTGGACATCCTTGCACATAGCCATTTGTAATACTTATGCTTACAGTATATTTCCAAATCCAAAGAGTTGCAATGGATAAAGCAGCACGCTAAGTGGAAATTATTCTGAGATCAGATTTGTAGTATTTCTGTTCAACAAAAATATCTCAAGTGTGTGTCTATAGAGCACGTACATCTTGGTGTATAACAATACTTCTGGAATGTATTTGGAGATATGCATATTTTCTTTTCAATGAATGTCACATGTATATTAACAATGACACCCCCCATTCCAAATCCACATGTGTATAAGACACATGTGATTAGGTTGCACATTACACTAAGCTACAATATGGCTTGTTTGGGTTTGCTTCGGCATATTATGTCAATTCAACCACTGAATTTTGAAAATTGTGGGTTAATACAATGTAATGTACAACTCATTTTTTATTACTAATTAAATCTTGAGTTGGGACAATGTGGGTACTTAGCCTAAATTTAGGATTGATCCTATCTGTTATTTTTGTACCTTATATCTCTGTGTAGGCATTTAGCTGCACAAAGGTACAACCAACTTCAATTCACGGGTGTGCACATCTGTATAAGCTCTACCCATCAACATCTTATTTTACCAAACTGAATCTTAGAGGCTCATAAATTCAGTGCAAGAAATTGAAAAAGGCTTTTATGAGTACATTCAGCTGCACCTGATCAGGCAGCCTACATTATTATGTGCTAAAATGTACCCCATTTAATGTCCCTTGTAAGGAATGCAAGTTTATAGATGTGGCTCCTAATCTATCAAAGATATTTGTACACGTTATATATATGTACAAATCTGATTCACCTTCATATCACTTTTCTTATATGATAATAAGATACAATACAGTCTTGATTTAAATTGGTGGATGGAGAGAAAAACTAGGGGAACTAAAATTACTTTTGAAAGACCGGGAAGAGATTCTTCTCATAATGCTAGGATGCTGTTTCCACTAATTTGGGAAAAAAAGCCCTGCAGGACTTAATGGGACTTCCTTGCATGGAAAAATGCATAGATTAAGATTGCACAATAACATTTTCTGTTCTGACATCAGTTATGCAATTTTAAGATCTAAACTGATTATAATCTTGTTTCTTACTTCCTATATTTCACTTACTGTAATAGCATTCATAGCAGGTCAATAGCATTTGAAAAGCTCAGTGGTGCTTTTACTGCCTCATGGAAATTAGATGCTTCGCAAGGTAAGAAAAATGTCAAGAACAGAGACTGGAAATCAGCCTAAGATTAATGTACCAAGTCCATTATATGACAAAATATAAAATATAGTGTGTTTATTTTAATAAAATAAAAATGAATGCGCAGCAATTAAATTCCTCTATTGTCATTCTTAATCAAGTTACATAATTAGTTTCATTGTGTAAAATGTCTGTCATATTCCCACATACTTTGTGTGAAAATTATTATTTACAAGTAGCAAACATTTATTGTATAATAAATCATTTTTATTTCTTTATTTTTATTTCTTTACTAGCTGTACCCGGCCATGCGTTGCTGTGGCTCAGTCTGGTAAAAGCATGTGTTGCTTTTACGTCCAACAGATGGTGCTGTTTTTCAAAAAAAGCATGTTTTTACCTGTCACAGGTGTGACATCTATATAATAGTAGGTATATAAAAACACACGCGTATTCGAATGCAACGTTGTGTCAAAATTTCAAAGCAATCAGTGAAGAACTTTCGGAGATTTAAGATTTTGAACAAACGAACATTTGTTCAAATGTTTATTCTTTATATTTATTTATTTATAAATAAATTTATATTTATTTATTTATATTTATATTTATTTATTTATATTATATTTATTTATTTATGTATTTTTAAAATATACATGAGAACATGAGGTGCAACCTTCCAGAATGACCTTTGGTTATTCTAGAAACATCATGCTTGCTGCAGCTTTATTTAATACTGGTTGTAAGATGCCAAGATTACTTAATCATAGCAAGGTAGTTTTTGAGCTTTCAGGCAAGTTATCCAAAGACCTGAACAATTCAGAAAATGCCTTAATGGAAAAGTCAATTTCCAACTTCCCTCCCTGAAAATACCTAAATCAAGTCTATATTTGACTTACAACAGACAAGATATTTTAACAGAAAACTCTGGCAAGCATCTATCAGTACTGGCAGATGGTTTGTTTATTTGCATCTTTTTCCTTGCCATTTACAATCTGATGTAAAGTTGGAAGTTCTTGATAACCTGATGTAAGCTGCCTAGAGATTCAGTAGAACTCCAAAAACCTTGAGATAATAACTAAGAACTTAATCCACCGTGTGCCAGAATATCACATGCAAATATAGACATAGAGTTCCTAATTAGGTGTATGTGAATTGCTAAAAATTCTCTTCTCTTCATTGCTGTAATACAAGTAGGGCATGAGTAAAACATTCATGGAAAATCCTGCTACATATTTCATGAGAAATCAAGGAATCTTGACCAGGAGTAGTACATACATTATGATATAAGTAAAAATAGTTCCTACTGAGACTTTCAGGGAAGTATAACACATTGAAGCAGTTCTGCAAAAGTGGAGCTGACAATCTTGCCAAAGATCAAGGAATCTCTAATCCTAACCCCAACCCTAACCCACATGTGCTCGGGTTGGGTGCCCCTTACAAGGAGACATTGGGGTAGCAGTTTTCTGTAAGTATGAGTGCTAGAGATGTGGGATTAGCCATCTTGCTTGCAACCATGGTGGAGACTTTTAAAGAACACTAAGTTAACAAGTCTCACTTTCCAATCATTTTCAGAAATTGTTCATTAGTGTTGGAGACCATTGTTAGATAGGAAATAAGAAAAGGAGGGGGGAAAAATCATGTTTTGACTTTGGGATTTGAAGATTTGATTAGAGAAATATTGTGGATTTTTAACTATGTGATTAAGATTTATTTATAGTTGATACCTTATTATATATTAAAGTTGAATTAAGAGCATAATATAAATATTGTTTTTTTAAATGTAGGTTATTAATTTTTAGGTTTTGAAGTATTGATATTACTTAATTAAACTTAGAGGTTGTGATACTGTACTGTTGCTGTAGTCAGAGATCACCTTTGCTATATATTTGTTTTATGGTAGAGTGTTTTTTATCACTTTTAACTGTATCCTTTTATTCCCTTGCGCCTTTTTCTTTTTATGTTAGTTTGTATTTTAATGACTTTTCTAAAATTTAATTCAAAAAAGAAATTCCTCATTAATTAATTCTAAGCTATCAGAAACTTTAGGATGATGAATTTGAAATTTTCTGGGTGAGTCTGCATTCAATCCTGAATGAAAGTACATTTTTATCATAACTTTAAGAATTTAAAGAAAGTGAAATAAATCACAAAAGTTAAATAAGATATTGATCTTAGAAAAGTATCAATGGATTAACGATTCAAATAAAACTGGAATAATGTAACTTTTACAATAAGATTTTGGAATTAATTATAAAGAATAAACCAGCTTCTTGTGAGAAATAGATCTGTTTTGGTTTTCACAAGACATAACAGATATGCAATTTTATGATTTTAAAAACTCGACACTAGAGGGAACTACAACTATTTTAAGTAGAGGAAAGATATACAGGCCTGTAAGATGAGGCAAAATGTTATGACCATAAAAATATTGAAGGTGACTTTTGAAGAAAAGAATAAAAAAAAATAGTTGCTATCATATCAACAATGTCAGCAATGATATCTACTTTTATGAATAGACTACATCCACAAGATGTTATTGAATAAATGACAGATGTAGAAAAACTTCTATCTGACAAAATAGAGATGGTATTGAAAGTGGATTTTAAGGCTAAGAGAATGGTTTAGAGAAGAATGTTTCACTGGATCTATAAAAAAACTGGCTGAAGTTTAAAGTTTTAAAAGCATAAATATTCAAAATAAAAAATAAAAAAATAAGTGCAGAATAATTAAGCAATAAATAATATGCACTCATTTGGAAACTGTTACTGGTAAAGTGTCTGGTGCTACCTTAAAGATCTCTCTCTCTCTCTCTCTCTCTCTCTCTCTCTCTCTCTCTCTCTCTCTCTCTCTCGTCTGTCTGTTTTGATCATTTGTCTTACAAGGGACATCACAATTTATCATACTGTTTGGTGAAGGCAACTTTTGGAATTCACCAATATGACACTACATCCCCTAAAGTAAGTCATGACAGTATGTTCTGTACCCTCATGAAGAGTTCCTGTAATTAAAATGCTGTGCTGTATGTAATTTAACTGTACTGTACTCCACTTTTCTTTTTCTGCTAGAGCTAAATGAAAATGTTTGCTTTGTACCATTCTACTTATGGTCTGAGGCCGAAATGATTCATTAGTGCCCTTTTAGTGAATTGCACAGCATCAACTCTGCAAGTGTTTCTTTAAAATGCACGCTTACCCTTGTGAAGAAATGTGAGGGGAAGGGGGAGGGGAGGCAGGAGAGACCAAATTGCTATTCCTGTAAGGACTGAGGCACAGTTATTAATTATCATCTGTCAGCCAGGATATCAACCATGCTGATAATTCATTTTTTCACAAGAACAGTGGGAAAGCATGCCACAGCCATGATGCAACTTCACTCGATCTGCTCTCTTTCCCAGCACATTCCCAGATTGTGAAAATCTCCTTAGAGCCCATTACTGTTCAATGATTCCCTATTCATCCATGATTACTAAGAAATGATTAGGTAGAACTTTTCTTTTTCTTCGCGTAAAGTAAATGAAACTCAGCTAGATTCCCACATTCAAACTTCAGCTGCAGAATATTCTACATGTTCAGGAAATTGGCTGATTCATAACAGTTCCAGTGTAACTGAATTCAGTGTGCACATTAATGTAGTCATATATTTTCCTATCTCACCTATCCCTTTTAATGACAACCGTAAGTAATATAGCCAAAGTAATTGGTCCAAGTTGCTTTGGTAAACTTCTTAATTCAGGAGGAAATTTAAGCCTTCTAATCCACGCTAATTATTAAATACCACATTGCCATTTCCTCGTTGAATATGTATGATGTAGTCAATAACAATATATCCAACAAGAAGAGAATGAGTCTTTTAAATAATTACAATTTCAAAAATGACAGCAGAATGCAGAGAAAATAAGGGACACTTGCCAAGATTTCAAATTAAACATCAAAGTTGCTTAATTTGCGCAAAGAATTCTATGTTGGAAAAATTACATAAGAGCTGAATTAGGCAAGGCAGCAACCAGCAGTTCTCAGGCTAGAGCAGACCTTTTATAAACATGTCTGAGCTGCCCCAGGCCGTCAAATTAATTGCCAGGGATCTGTTCATTTGGAAAATCAGGAGAGAAAAAAAATGCTTCTACTGTAGTTCAAATTCTGGAGATCAATTCTATAGAAAGGCTGTGACTTTTCTGCACAGCAGAGGGCAAATCATCTGTTTGTGGCTTCATTTTTGTCTGTAATAGAGTTATTAGCCTAGTTGTGTCACGTGGTAGAGCTAGAATGTCACAACTTCTATCCAGTAAAGCTCTCTGCACATGAAGCAAAAAGGGACTCTGATGTTTGTGGGTTTTTAAATCACAGGATGCAGTAATTTACTGATACACAGACATTACCATTTGCTAGGAAATTGTCCGCCAACTTTATGTTGGTTATAATGGCTAATTTAAAAAAAAATGATCTCGTATCTATGATGAGTTAAATTTCTTGTCAACAAAAATGTAAGCAGACGTTGCTTGAATTTGTTCCCTTTTTAAAACTCAAAGAATTAGTTTTGCCAGTATTAAAAAAAAATGTAGAGAAATAATAAAACAGCTAGAGCTTGTTTTTCTTCCTATAATGTTGCAATAAGTGACCCTCGGATTAGTTACCAAACTTCACCTGGAAAAACCAGTCCTGGTTCAGCCATTATGCAGAGGACAGTGGCCCTTCTCCCCACCCCACCCTCCCATAGCAGGAAGATACCCTAGCAAATGTATTTAATTGCCAATCCTAAAAAGACCTTCAATTGGAACTCCAATCTTTTTTTTTTAATGTGGACTTTATTGCTTGTGTTGGGCAACACAAAATTCAGATGCCCTGCTAGAGCTGTCACTACTTTCTTTAAGCAAAATACCCCACCCATTTGTGATGATCTTTGATCCCATCTGGCTTCACTACCTGTTTTGAGTGCAGCTTACATTAGTGCAATACTGTTCATGTATCATTACTTCTGCTTTTGAGTCCCTGCCTTACCTGATTGGAACTGGATTCCTTGTTTTTCTTTACCTTTCTATTTATATGTTTGCAAAACAACTCCAACTGCCAGTTAGAAAGGCTGGGAAATAAAGATAGGCTGAGACTCTTCCTCTGTTAAGAAACCTGTCAGATGGTGCATATAGCCTATACCAGGGGTAGGCAACCTTGGCTCTTTTATGACTCGTGGACTTCAACTCCCAGAATTCCTGAGCCAGCTGGCTCAGGAATTCTGGGAGTTGAAGTCCACGAGTCATAAAAGAGCCAAGGTTGCCTATCCCTGGCCTATACTAAAGGCTCAGTAACCCTTCAGTGTGGTCCTCTCCAAATGTTCCCACCAAACCATAATTTTTAATTAGGGCTATGCATGCTTAAAAATAATTAAATAGTATTTTGAATTTCATGCAAGTGCAACGCAGCCCTTCTCTGCTATCCTTTAAAGCAGCCATCCTTTTCTCAGGCTTCTGCATAAGCCTGGGAAAAGGTGCTGTTGCCTGAAGAGTCACATTTAATGACTTGACTCTTTAAAGTAGCAGCTTCTTCTTTAGGGTTGCTTGGAAACCTGAGAAAAAACCCGGCTGCTTTAATAAATAGTAGACAGCAGCTCTGCCTGCATTCATCTCAGGTACAAAGTACTTCACAGTAAGTTTTAAAGTATTCATACGCTGCTTTTAATATGATAATATGGAAAATTGTTAAACACAAGATAAGTTATTGTTTTATGTTTATTAATCCAAACGGTTTAAGTTTCAGTATTGAGTTCCCTCTATTCCTTTGTCTTAATCCTGTTTATTTTTTAGAATGTGACACTTGGCATGATACTCAAAGGCCAAGTACATTCCTTGGCCCGAAAAAGATTGCATTTTTCTGCTCTACTATGCTTTCATCCACAATCCATGCAAGACAAAAGTGGAGTCTGAGAACAGACATGTTTTGCTCAGCAATCAGAGAAACGCAGCATCTTCGTTGTCAGCCCACCAAAGCAGCTTCTATATTATTGAAGGCTATAGTAGCAAAGTCAATCTACCTGATGAAATATCCTTTCATTTCCTCTTACCCTATCTGTGTTAGCCTCTGGTGATTATTGAAGAGAACATAAGAGAGAGAGACATTTACCATTCCAGTGGCAGTTCTGGTTAAGGTTGATATTACAGTGCTATCGTAAATTCTGCTGTTGAATATGATATTTAAGCATCTGGCATCAAAATACTCTGGGTGTGCACTTAGGGGGTCCCTGCTACAGAATTTCCCACTGATCAAGAAAGACATTTTCCAAGGGGTGTGTAAAATGAAGAGAAGTCCCTTAGTGTCATATATCCCTTATTCCTAGTTGTTAACAGCTGCTGGCATAACAAGGTTGTGCTAGCTAGCACATCTCCGGAGCCCATACTTCCAGGAATATATTTTGCTGGCATAACCATGCATAACATGACAGATGAGTAGATAATCTTCAAGACTGAATTTAAATGTATGATCATTACACTAATAGCTACTATTATATTTTGGAAGGGTGCTTTCCATCATCAAGAGATGCTGATTAAGCTGAAGGAAGAGGTGGAAAATCGGCGGGCTACCGCTTCATCTTTAGTGAGTTCGCTAAGGTTTTGCTTTCAAAGAGCGGAGAAAGAGGATTGGCAAATGAGCCTCAGGAATTGTAGGTGGTGTTTCTCCTCACCACCTAGGCCTTTCAGCCATTTGATAGACTGCTCCCAATGCACATTTTCTGTACAGTATCACTGCTGACATCAAGCCTAAATTCAAGATCAGTAGCTCATCTCTTCATCTTAGTGCCATGGATCCGAGACTGAGAAGTATATGTGCAGCAGATTGGTGGGATACTTTTAATCTTCCCCTTTAAAAACTTCTCTAGAATCTCTGAGTTGCCTATCAGTGGAGCCATTTAGCCTAGGACATGGGTCGGCTCTTTGAGCCTTCTCCTTAAGCTCCCAGCCTCCTCCGCCATTTGCAGAGAGAGAGAGACAGAAAGAGGCACTTGTGCTTCCCTTCTCTCTCTCTCTCTCTCTCTCTCTCTCTCTCTCTCTCTCTCTCTCTCTCTGTGTGTGTGTGTGTAAAAAAAAAAGAGTGGCCTCATGCTGTTCTCAGTCAAGCTGACAAGCTTATTGGGCAGGGTTCCTGCCTTTGCTGTGTCGAAGCAGGAAGCAGGAAGCATATCTCTCTCTCTCTCTCTCTCTCTCTCTCTCTCTCTCTCTCTCTCTCTCTCTCTGAAGAAGACTGGCAGACCAAGAGCAGGATAGAGCCAACCCAATAAGAATGTGTGTTAGCTTGTCGGAGAACAGCGTGAAGCCATATTGCCAGGTGAGCAGAAGATCAGAGAGATGGAGAGAGAGGGGGGGGAGAGAGAGAGGGAGGGAGGGAGGGAGAGAGAGAGGGAGGGAGGGAAAGAGAGAACTCATGCACAGCAGCCTCTATTTTTTTAAAATTAAACTCTTCAATCAAGCTCTCCCCTTGCGCGCACATGCACGCGCGCAAGTTTTACGGCTCCCAGTGTTTTCTTTTCTCTGGGAAACAGGTCCAAGTGGCTCTTTGAGTGTTTAAGGTTGCCAACCCCTGGCCTAGGAGGTATTTTAGTAGCGGGATATAATCCTGCGTCAATATTCATTTGCTTCAGCTGCCTAGCATACGTCCTATTCAGAGTCCTTACCCATTTAATTTAATCCTTGCAGTTCAAAAATGTGCTCTGATGCTGCATACAGTTTCCATTTGAAGCAGCCTTATACCAAATCTATTGCACACTACAAAATCAACATGGGACAGAGCAGTTCCCCATGCTGGCTGGGGAATTCTGGGAGTTGAAGTCCCCATAACTTAGCCTAGGTTGAGAAACACTGGCAGAGAGACAGTTTTTGTGTTGCCTTCCCCTGAGTGACCTTTGTTGGAATTCTTATAGCTCATCTCAAATCCAGCTAGGTTGGAAGGAAGCGCATAATCTCCTTTTTCCCCCCACATGTACATCTATTTCAGTGATATCTATTGTCTAGAAAGAGAAATTAATGTGCTTCACTGAATGCCGCTTTCCCTGAAATGAAAGAAGTGTGTAGGCTTGAAGGGCAATTCTCCAGTGGCAGAGGGAAAAGAAAGATGATTCCATGATCCCACTAAGGAAGCTGATTCATATGTGACACACAGGGATATCAGAGTAGGAATCCAACACTTTGAACCAAAGCAGAGCTTCAGAGGTGGGTTTATGTTGCAGTTCATGGCAATGCATCCATCAGCTGCTGGTGTCAGTAGAAACCTGGAAGAAACAGCAGCTGCTTCATGCCCCAAGGAGGGAAATGGAACAAAGGTAGCTTCAAAATAGATCTGAAAGTCTGGGTTTGTTTCCTATGAATCCCACCGAAGAATGAAGGGCCATTTATTCCATCATTCTTTTGTTTAATTGATAAAGATCAATTAAACTGCTGACTTCCTCAGAAAAGTGGCAACCAATCAAATTTGATCTTCTGCCAGAAAGCATATTAATAGTGTTTCTGCTTCATTTATGTAAGTTTTTTTAAAAAAATAATAATATTGTACTATGAAATTGGGAAATCTAACCAGAGTTTTATGGTTTAATCTTAGACATGATTAGCTGGAACTAATTTTCATTCTCAAAAATTGCACTGAAAGGAATTTCATTGATTCTGCACCTAGTTATATAAGGTAAAATGGCAACAAAACCATGTAACTTGGTCTGATTTTAAATGTCATCATCTAAGTCAAATAAGTGGCTTCCAGACATACAAGGCAACCCTGTTACATTTCTTTTATTCCATACCTTGCTCTAATCAGTTACATTCCTTCCTAACAACTCCAGAAGATCCAGTAACATTCTAAGACTTCTAGTATGAAATAGTTAACCACTATGATAAAATAAGATAACCTTTATTATCATTTTTACTGTAGGCACATTGGCACACATTAAAAATGAAATTCTGTTGCCTGCTCTCAAAAGTATACACATACATAACATACATATAAACATGCTACATACCTACATATGCATCTACCCCTTGTCAATGCTGCTAACATTGGATGTTCTTGCTTTGACAACAGATGGAAATGTAGCCATCTTTTCTCTGTCGCTTTTAGAATTCGTTGATGCTGGGAGTGGGAATGTGGATGAGTGTCCAGCTAGTCATAACAATAATAACTCAGCTGTGGGAATCCAAGGTTATTGCACCCAGAGTTGATAAAGATTTGGTGGCTGGAAAGCTGGGGAGAAAGCCCACGCTTCAAGCTAATTGGGAAATGTGATTTATGACTGTTAATTGGAGGAGGGAATTGTGCTTTACTACTTTGTGCCAAGGGGAGGGGAATTCAGTTTTTGGCTTTAACTATGTAGTGCCGATACTTTGTTTCTCGAATAAAAGATTCTTTAAGGTAAACAATGCCTCGAAGTTCTTTTGAAGAGTTTCATCTGTCGGAACCATGACACCCCTTACATATAAATACATATAAATATTAATCACTGTCCATCTTTAATACATAGCAGAAAGAAGAAGCTTGATGCCGTATGGAACAAAACTGTGACTGAATCTGGCTGTTCTGCTTCTGATACCATAAAGCCTCCCCCCAGAAGGTAATAAGGAAAACAGGTCATGAAGAGGATTGTAATGTTCCAGACAATACTGTGGACCCTGCTCAAGTAACGCTTATATGTTTGTCCTGGATAGAAGGGAGTAAACTGCCAATAATCATTTCTGCCATCCTCACCACTCTCTGCACCGCCTTCCTGTCTGATGCAGTAATGCTTCCAAACCAGACTGTGATGCTGTATGACAAGATGCTCTCAATCATCCCTCTATCGAAAGTGGTAAGGACAGGGGAAGGAAGATGTATTTTTCTCATGTGACACAGAAAATGCAGTCGCTGCTGTGCCTCCTTCATCAGTGTCTTGCTGTTGAGCGACCAAGCCAGCCTACTCGTTAGCTGCATACCCAGAAATTTGATGCTACTAACCATTACCACAAGTGAATCATTAATATACAGAGGTATGTGGCTGTGCCTGCCTTTTATGAAATCAACAATGATCTCTTTAGTTTTTCCAACGTTTAAAACTAGGCTGTTTTTATTACGCATATTTCACAAAATGGTTGGTGGCAAACCTTGCACAACAGTCATAGGTCAACAGGGTGAACAACAGTGGACTTAGGATGCAGCCCTGGGGAAAACCTGTGTTCAATAAAATGGTGTTAGAAATATTAGCCCCAACTTGCACATACCAGGGTCTGTCAGTAAGAAAATCAAGAAACCAGTTGCACAAAGGAGTATTAAAGAGCCTAAAAGGCCCAGTTTGTCTACTAGATGCTGAGGAATGATTGTACTAAATGCCAAACTGAAGTCGACAGTCGACAGCGATTTGGACAGTAAGCAAACTGAAGTGAGTTAAATACTGGCAGGAGGCTAGATACAATAATGCCCTTTATCAGCCTCTCAAAATATTTCATAATGATGGATGTAAGTGCAACGGTAATCATTGAGAGAGACCCATAATTGTAGACTTTTTGGGCACTGGCAAAATAATGGCCATCTTAAAACATAATGGGACCACTGTCTGCTGCAATGAAAGATTGAAAATATTTGTAAGAACACAAGCCAGCTCATCTGCACATTCCCTAAGAACATGCCCAGGGATATTATCTGAGCCTGCTGTCTTCCAAATGTTAACTTTCCACAATGTCCTACAGACTGAGGTAACATCAAAACTAAGCAGGATGCTCATCAGGATGGGGCACAGCTTTCCTTGCAGGGATGCTATTTGATGTCTCAAATCTTCCCCCCCAAAAATGTGTTCAGCTCATTTAAGAAGTCTGTGTCACCCTTGCATCTTAATGGAGCCACCTTATAATCTATGATGGCCTTGATTCCTTGCCACATACCCTGGGGTTCATTGGATCCTGAAAAAAATTCTGAACTTTCTACTTTCTGCTAACTACTTTGTGTATTTAACCATAAACACTAAGCCTAACAATAAAATATTTAGATCTAAACAACTATCTAAACATTTCATTGCTAGGCTTAGTGCTTATGGTTAAGTACACAAAGTGCAACTGCTGGCCTCCCAAAATAACTTATGTAAACCATGTAAATCAATCACCATAAAAAAGGTAATAAGAACACCATGTGGGCTACATTGTCAGGGCTTAAAAGAATTCATCTGGTTAGGGTTATCAGCCAGCTACTTGTAATTGTGATTTTATTGTTTACTTGGATGAGAAGGGGAGAATGGTTCGACCAAACCTATAGTAGAGCTTGCCGCAGAAATTTAACACCATATAGGCTGCTGAGGGCCTCAGAGCAGGAATGGCTTGCTGGGATGCCTAATATTCTGAAGGATATAAGGTGACCATAGTAGTGTTGGGTAGAGTGTAAGGAATGGTCTGAGTAGGGGCAAAAATGAGTGTAGATATAAATGCCTTGGCCTGAGAGTTGGGGTCTAGGAAGAGGAAGGAACTGAAGGAAGGAGAGAGGGCAAGCAGGAATGTCGAGATTGTGCTGATCAGGGATAGATGTGACAAGAATCTGAGAGCTGGCCATACTTGGGGATATTGAGACTGCTATTTGGTGTCCAGCCCTCTAACTATTTGAATAGATTATCATATCCTCAATGGCCTTAGATTCCAGCTGCTGTTTTTGAATGCCAGGTTAGCCTGTAATAAATCTGCTCTTATTTATGATTTCATCATGGATGAGGCAGCCAACCTGGAAATGTAACTGAGATATGAGTAGGCTCGGGGTGGGGTGATCTCCTCTTGGAAATATGCCTCTGTGAATTTCAGGTTTGGCATCAGCCAAGAGCCCAGGAAAAGTGGGGAGAGGTAACTATTGTCATCCATGAGTCATTGAGGGCTCTCAGAAGCTCTGCATCACAGACAAAGCAGACATGAGCCCCTCTAGGTGAAGTTGGGATGATTGAGTCCCTCTGCTGCACATATCATCCCTGTCTGATCTAATGGATTTTGTTGCTGAGTTGGTTATACAGTCCCTGATTCTATTAGTTCTCGGGGATTTCAATTTGTTACCAGTAACTTGAGTCTGAGACAACTCAGGAATTGATGACCTCCATAGCAACCATAAACCTATCCCAAGTGATGAAATATACTGGCAGTTGCACTATTTGTCTGAAGAAGTTACGATGTCATCTGGTAGTGAAGGACATTATCATCCTTCCATTGTAGTAGTCAGATCACTCTCTGATTGCTTTTCAATTTGCTGATATCACCCTGCCCTATAAGGAGACAGGGCCTACTGTATTAGATTGACTTGCTCCAGCAATTTATGAACCCTGTTGGAGTTCCAGAAGGACCCGGAAATTATCTCTGAGAATCTTTTGATTAATTTGGCCAAGATCTCAGTTACAGCTTGGAAAGGGTAGGTGGTAAAGATTTTGGATCATATGGCCTCTGCTGATCCTGGAATGTTTTTTTTAAAGGAGCTCTATAATATGATGCACCAGAAAAGATATCTGAAGTGCTGCTGGGGATAGACTAAAGAATGAGTCTGGACATCAATAAGAGGCCATATTTAGGATTATATTGTGATGAAGTGCCCTTATTGCATTTGCAGCGCTGTTTAGTACAACTTGTTCCTTTTTGGGGAGAGACAAGCTACTGGAATTTTCACAGGACTGCCTGTGAATAATATTTAAGCTATTTGGCAGATAAACTCGCTCAGATCTTCTCAGACTTAGACTTCAACTGGGGCATGGTCTCATGTTATTAAGACTGCCCAGGAAGTGAAATATAGTTGGATTCATGCAGTTGTGTTGGCTTGAGAAAGACTAGTCCCTTCAGCATTGAAAGCCTATCACTAGATCTACCAATCCTGGACAATCATTGTCCAATCTCTAACATTCTCTTCTAAGATGATGGTCAGACAACAGGCTCAGAGGCTCTGGAGGAAACCTGTTTCAGTCAGGTTTAAGTCCAGGGTAAGGTACAGAGCAGGATTTGCACTTTCTAATGACCTTTGAGGCAGCTGGAATAGGAGTAGCATATGCACCCTTGTGTTCCTTGATCTCTCAGCAGCTTTCAATATTATCAATACTAGTATCCTGGACTGAATGTGAGGTCTGGGTGTGAGAGGTGTTATTAATGATGGTTCTCTTGCTTCCCTTGTGGTTGGTTTTAGTGTTATTAAAGGGAGGAGAGGTTGAGCCCATGGCCTCTCATTTTTTGGAGTGGGTACATGAAATCATCCATCACTTCAGAGCCCAACATCTTCAGAGTATTGTGCATCTTGATCCCAAGACTATTCAAATGATGTTGTCTATGTCCCAGTCTCTGTAAGCTGTGGAAGTCCAGATAGAGAGGAGCAAACTCAAGCAAAACCTTGAACAAGAATGTTGTGGATATTTGTTCCCTCCTCCAAGTCTGGGAACTTTCTATCCTTTGTCTGAGGTGGTCCCAGAGAATATAATTCCTGCTTGAAAAGCTTTATCTAAGAGAGCCTTTGCACACATCCATTTAGTGCTTCAATTTTGTCCATACTTCAGTCGAAAAGTCCTTCAGATGATCATTTGTGCACTAGTCACTTCATAAATGGACCATTGCAATGATCTTTACATGGGCCTACACTTGAAAATCCTTGGAAGCTATACTGGTAATAGGAGCAGTAATGAACATGCTGTGCTCCACCCATCTAACACCACTGCTCTGTGAGCTGCACTAGTTGTTGGTTGGCATCTGAATGTAATTCAAGGTGTTGTTTGCCACTTCATGGCATAGGGCCTGGCTTTTTGAGGGACTGCCTAGCTTAGATAGTTTCTGCTCAAGGGGTAAAATTAGGTGTACTATACAGTAGATCATCTTGATCTAGGAACTCAATAGGTCAGTGTGATATCTACTGGAACTTAGGAAGTGTGCCTTCTCTGTTGCAGCAACTGCCCTCTGGAATAACATCCTCCCATTCATATGGCTCTCATCCTGATGATGTTCAGAAACTGTTTGAAATCCTGGCTATTCCTCTAGGCCGTGAGGTAAGATGGTTGTCCAGTTCTGTAGAGTTATTTTGCTTGCTTTTGTGGTTCTTCTGGATGCATATGGTTTGTTTCTTCATTTCACTGTTTCTTGGTTTTAAAGTGAAAGCTGCTCAGAGTTGTTTGGGGTCAGGCAGCCTTTAAATTGTAGAAGCATATTTATTAATTTGCCTGCAGAATTTAAATCTCTCTCTCTCTCTCTCTCTCTCTCTCTCTCTCTCTCTCTCTCTCTCTCTCTCAGAGGGAGAGAGAGAAAGAGGGAGAGAGAGAGAGATCATGAGGGACTGGAGAGAAGTGTTATTATTAGTCATCAGAATAACTACCAATCCTCAAATAAATAAATATTGCTTCATTTCCTTATATGCTTAGATTGCTAAACTGTATCATCACAGCCTCCATATCAGTGCTTTCCTTGTATTGGTCTGTAATTACTGGAATTCGGGCTATTATAAAGTTGGTCTAAATGCATTAAAGAAACAGATACATAATAACAAGAAAGCCAAGAAAACACACAAACAGGCATTTATACTGACAAATCACATCATGTTTGTCTTCATATGCTATTAAAAACATATATATATATAACCACATGCAATAGATTTGCTACAAATCACGTCTGCAGCAGCAAGGCCATAATATTACACATACTGTATAATGAGTTTTTACAACAATATTGCAATAGTTAAATGACAGTTATTAGAATGTATATTTTCCACAGTCCTTTAAGAATTCTTTTTTCTTAGCAACAAAAGGCAACCTTCTTGTACATCACATACCTTTTAACCACATAAATCCTGAAACATGTAATTTCACAGATTTTAAGGGACAAACTTAGCTTTTTGGGGAAAAAATGTTCTGTCCTTTTAGAGTATAATTTATCTGTCTTCTGGCCACCTGTTTAGAACAGCAGAAAGTGTATAGTCATTGAGGAAGTACAGGTATATATCCTTCAGAGAAAAAAATAATCAATTAATTCTTTTCAGTGATTTATTGTTGCCTCACTGACATTCAGAATTCTATTTTAGATTGTTTACAGACTAACTTTGTAAGCAACATCATCTATTTGTACTTTCTTATTGGGAATTGTTTGAAATTAACTATTTAACCCAAAACTTTCTGACTTTTAGTCCCACATTAAAAGCAAATGATGGCTTCTGATTTTAAAAGTGTTCTCTTTGTGGCTCCAACCAAATCTGATCATGATATCCTTCTTTTAGGCCCCTATCTAATTGCTGGGTCATTGCATGCCATGGCTAAATCCAATTTCAGTTGGCCTTAGCACTGAGGTAAAAAAATCATCCACCTCCAATCTAACTGACTCCAGAATGGAAAAATCAAATCACCCTTTTGCCACTTGTCCAGTGGTTACATGCCTTGCCAGGACACAGTGGGGAAGGATTGGGCCTTGAGAATTGGAAATTCTTCAAAATAACCAAATAGTTTTTGACTGGGGATGTAGAATTTATTTAAGTGTATTTTTTTTCTAATGATTTAAATGCTAGTACTAATCATGACTCCAGGACTATAATTTTAGGTGTGTTTTTAATTCAGCCTTCTGAGAGATAGATATTAAGAAATTCATATTCCCATTTTATGGCCTCTAAATTATTACCGTATTTCCTTTTAGCCAGTCAATGAGTTTTTAATCTGAGAAGGGATGAGTGGGCAAAAGGTAGAAAAACAGAAATACACTCTTGAATAGCCACTCACCCTAGACCTACTTAGTCCTAGGTAGGATGTGTTTCCATGTGGAGAAGGGGAGCCTCCGATGAAAATACTTAAATGAGACAAAAGTGGCTGGTTGAAACCATTTTCACATTAGTAGTTCCAAAAGTGTTGTTGAAAAGGCAACTGGACTTCTTGTTTTTTTTTTCTCTTGAAAACATTTAGCTTCTCATTCAAGAAGCTTTTTCAGTTCTGAACTGAAAGGAACTGAAGAAACTGAAATAAAATTCAGTTGCTTTTTGAACAGTACCTTTGGGACAACCATGACCTGGATGACTGAGAATCTCGATAGACACTTCCCATCAGAACTTTTTGGCAAGAGACCGCTTGGTAATAAAATCAACATTAGATCACAACAGTGATGGATGGATAATGCTGTAAGTCAGATCTCTGTCAAACAAGCTTGATTCCAGTAACTCCATGATGCATAGTTTTCTTGGTAACAGTACAGAAGTGAATCACAACTGCCATTTTCCAGGATGTTTTTTTTAAATGGTCAGTTTAGTCTACAGGTCTAATATTTGCTGTAATCTCCAGTCCAAATGCTTGACAGGCCAGCCCTGCTTAACCCGTTTTTTGAAATAAGTTTAACTACGCAAACAGTGCTGTATAAATTGCTAATGCAGAAATGGTCTGGGGACACAAGGCCCCAACCTCTCCAATCAAGGCCTGCCTGTGTGATACCCACCAAGAGAATTAAGGCAAGGACATCCACTCACACCATCCTCCTAGCAAAATACTCCAAAGAACGCTGCCTAGAATGACATTACAGGTAGTCCTCAACTTATGACCACAACTGAGCCCAACCTTTCTGTTGCTAAGTGAGACATTTGTTAAGTGAGTTTTGCCCCATTTTATGACCTTTTTTTGCCACAGGTGTTAAGTGAATCCCTGCAGTTGTTAAATTAGTAACCGGGTTGTAAAATGAATCTGGCTTCCCCATTGACTTTGCTTGTCAGAAGGTCACAAAAGGTGATCACATGACCCCAGGACACGGCAACTGTCATAAATATGAACCGGTTGCCAAGCATCCAAATTTTGATCCCATGACCATGGGGATGCTACAACTGTTGTGTGAAAAATGGTCATAAGTTCCTTTTTCAGTGCCATTGTACTTCAGACAGTCACTAAATGAAAAGTTGAGAGCATTACCTGTACATCTTTGAAGACCCCAGCAAGAATTCAGATTCCCTTATTCGTTAAACTTTCCAAGTGGGACCACAATAGAAGAAAGAAGAATATGTGTTCACTATCATGTCTACTTATTTCTCAGGGACAGCATGGCAAACACTCCTGGGAGAAGGGCTCTGCTCTCTGATTAAGCAGCAGAGCAGAAGGAACAGAATACATAGCAAGAGAGGCTAGAGAGAAATGGAGACGGTGGGGAAGGGGGGAAGCAGATCTGAGTGGGTGACCGCACTAAGTGTGGGATGCAGCGAATGAAGTTTCAATTTTGGAGGTGGGGAAATGCTTCCTCTTGGATCAAGCTTACCTTCGCCCCCCCCCCCTCCTGCCAAATGCCAAGTGAGGCAAATCAGAGACAATTGCTGGACTTCAGTTTATACTGCAAATACCCTAATTATTCACATATACAGTATCATCAAATAAATCACTCCCATTGTACAACATTTGCATTGTTTCCACGCAAAGCTTCAAAACTCCAACACAGATGTCAAAATCATGAGGTTTAGAAACATGCATTTTACATGCAAGGAGAGGGAACAGGATGACCTTTAGAGTGCAACTACATCTTGGGAAAGAGAAGGAAGGCCCTAGCAATCACTTCCTGGCCCTTCTAGACAACATAGACAATGAAGAAAGCTACTTATTTTGATATTTGTGGAATCGGTGTCTTTTACATTGCTAGGCCCTTGGGAGAATTGTGTTCCAGCATCTGACAGAACCTTAAATTCTTTTGTAAATATTTCATAACATCTTTCAATTACTTGAAAGTAACTGATGAATGAAACCAAAAGAACGATGGAAGAAGAATCATACAGGCATTTTGAAACAGCTTTTTAAAATATACATTATAATCACATTACACTTATTTGTAGAATATTTGTATCATTATTTAACCTTTAGTCTTAAAACCATGAAAGAAATAACATATATCCTCTATATTTCCAGGGTCTGGGTCCCATTGATCCTCCAAGAAATCTGAATATCTCAAAAGAAAACCTATGCAGCTCCTACATACAGAAATGCCTTACTTTGACACCCACATATTTCTGGCTCCCTTAGGCCAACTGTATAGGACCACAAGATTAGCCATTTAAGGAAAACCATTCATGTTACCACTTACTGCTCTGTATTTAGTCAATTTCTCTCCACCGCTCCCCTATGTGTATAGGCATGCCAGAAAGCATGTTTTTTTCTCCACAAACACACACATAGACACACCCATATGTGTGCACAGTGGAAGAACAAAATTTAGCTAGCAATCACATTAGCAGAAGAAAAGACATCTCCTTATCAGGGCCTTTGTATGGCCAATGAAACCATTCAAGGGTGAGGCCAAAGTCCTATCTAGCTTCAGGGAATATACTATAGTCACACAAAGTTTCAAACCTAACAACAAAGTGCTTGATTCAGAAATAAGTCTTCTTGTGAGGAAGTATTCTCTCAAGCTGGCATTCATTTTCCTGTGGTTAAACTCTTACCATAATTTTAGCTTTAAAATCTTTCATTTCCATCAGTGATAACTGAATTAGTATCTGTTGTTTCTTACCAGCCTAATCCTGGACATTGGGTCTTGTCCCACTTGTACAATGATATAAACACGACCCAGCAGGTCTCTCTTTTGGCTTAAAAAAGTTGTCACCATAGTCTAGGTCCCAGCCAATGAATTCCCAATCCTGTTTTCAATTGGCCAATTGTTTAACTAGTATTTAAGTTGGCAGCATCCAATGACAGCTGGAAGATAAGCAAAAATCTGTTGTTTCACCATCTATTATGTTGGAGGTGCAGCCAGATGACCATTAAAGTCTGGGCTCAAAGTGGTATTAATTGACCATTTGAGGTTGATGCAGATTTGCTCCCTCCTCTTTGGTTTCTGCACAGTCAATTTTATCTCCATTCTGTTGCCTTTCTAAGAACCAAACCTGGTAGTGTTGGGTAAGTGATCTATTAGAAGAAGCCTAAAGAGGGTAGAGAGAGTGCTACAATTGCAGTGTCATGACTGGCAGATATCTTTCCCCTCAGTTAACATGCCCAAAAGAGTCAAACTGATGGAATCAACCAATCATTTTGCTTATCATGTATTACAGGTGCAAAATCAGGAGGGCATCATTTGTGTTAGCCTTGTGAGATGATCCATATAAGAAACACAATGAGAAACACTAGCTCTATCTTTACTGTGAGGTTATATTTAACAAAATCTTGCAAGACTGAAAGTGTTCCTCCCTTCCTTCATGTTTACTCTCCCCAAAAACTGGGGAGGGTCCCTTCTGAAACTCTTTTCCACCTCTCTTCCTCCAGTGTAAAATCTTGTTTAGCAGACCATTGTCTAGGTTGTGGCTCTTCCTCCCACCTATCATTACTCCTGGCAGTAAAATATTAAAAAAAAGAATTAAAATAGTAAAATAGTAATTATTTCTTTGAACTCGCTTCTGCAGAGCAATTTCTACAGAAAGATAGATACAATGGTTTGTAATATGTGCCCTGGAATTGCATTCATGCTAAGATTTCAGAATCAGGAACAGGAACATCTCTGTAACCCTAAAGAGAGAGTTACAACAAAATAGGATGTCAGTAACAGAGGTTGAAGAAATACTTGCTCTGTGAGAACAAGACTTCCTGTAAGTCCAAATGAAGAAATAAGCTTAGATAATTTCTGACAGCTAACCAGATATGAAACACTTTTTGCCACAGTGGGAGCTTTCTTCAAATCAGGAAATGCATCTAATTAATGAGAGAGAGAGAGAGAGAGAGAGAGATAGCTGTAGCTGACTATCAACAATCAAGAATGCTTAGTTTATTCTTTGAAAAGCTGCATTTTATAATCAATGTAGGTCTACAGTAGCAGATACGGCTGTATTCTGTTTCAACACTGGCAACACTAATTGAATCTAATTATTGGTGTGGTTCACACAATAACTAAGCTTAGCCTTTGGTTTTTCAAACCCTACTAATTATATTTCATACTATGATGATGTAAACCAAAGCTTGCACAATGCATTAAATCAGCCAGTCGGAGGGGGTAATGCTCAGATAGTTTTGAAAGTTAGTTAATGGCTATAAATATTAATATATTTTTGGAAATCATAGCACAGAGATAGTTTACTTTTGGCTTGTATTTCCTGCTATAACTATATTAGCCCACATGTTTATCTTCTGAGTTTTAAATCTGTGTCAGAGGGAATAAAGAAGACTGACAAACAATAGTTTTCCTAAAAGAAACACTTTCCAGTTTTTCCAAAGCACATTTAAACAACAATGGAAAATACTGTAGCCAAACCTCCCCAGTCAATCAGGCTTAGCAACAGTTATCTCAGCCTTGGTTACGTCCCATCTTGACTACCGTTCCATGCTTTATATGGTATGGAAACTGCATTTGGTTCAAAATGTAGCAAGCAGGCTGGCAATTGATGCAAGACAATGAAAGATCTTCACTAATGAGCACAATTTAATATGCCGGCATTTATAGCCATAAATGAACAAGAACTTAACTTAAGGATCACTTTTGTCATTCTGAAACTGGCCACTTACCTAAACCAGTGGCAACAGTCTTTTTGAATATCTTCCCAGCTTCTAGAAGCTTGTTATATAAACACCCACAATCACACACACACACACACACACACACACACACACACACACACATACACATACACATACACAGACAAGGGTCTTTTGTGGGACCCAGAAAGATTTGGTTGATTTCCACTTTCCCACTACTGAGGGAAAATAGCAAAACCTCATCTCCTTCAGGGCATTTTTATTTGCTGGTTGAATTATTAGGATTTTAAAAATGCCTATTTGAATATTTTTTTTAATTTTATTCTTATGTGTTGCAATTTGTATTTTTAATTACTCTAACTCATTGTGAAAATTCATGGCCAAAAAATGTGGAATACAGCTTAAATAAATGAATCAATATTGCATGTTGAACCAGGCTGTTGGAACTGCTGAAAAATTCTTTACATTTCCTTCAATTCAATCCTAAAATCACTGAGCATTGTTAGATTTACAGTTTTGAATAAACTTCCACTAAAGAAATCCACAGACATAACCTAACTCTTAGCTCTCTCTACTTGCAAAGCTCTAACAAATCTGCAATTTCCAGTAATACGTTCTTTATTCATGTTGCATGTTGCATCAAAGTTGAATGGTTTTTGAGCAATGCCAGCAGACCACACAGCCATTTGAGTAGAGGATTGGGGTCCTAAGAGCCGTGATGGTGCAGTGGTTAGAATGCAGTACAGTATTGCAGGCTAAATCTGCTGATGGCCTACTGCCAGCGGTTGAGCAGTTCGAATCTCACCGGCTCAAGGTTGATTCAGACTTCCATCTGTCTGAGGTCGGTAAAATGAGGACCCAGATTGTTGGGGGCAACAGGCTGACTCTGTAAACCTACTGTAAAGTACTGTGAAGCGGTATATAAGTCTAAGTGCTATTGCTATCCACAGAAAGCAATGTTTGAAACCTGCAGCAATCCTCATATTAAAGGAAGTTCTTTAATTTCTAGTATGTATTGCAAAATACTGAGTGACAAATGGGGAAAAAAGCATGTTACAGACACCTTGCAAGCAAGTTGCTATAGCTCTTCATTTGAGTTTCTTAAGGATCAGGGGACATTAGAAATTCTAAACATATTTGTGGCATGAGTGTACATCCTGAAGTTTTCAAAGAGGTGTAAATAATGTTGGCCTTTGTTTTCAGAAGAAGTATGGAAGAAATGCTATGATTATATTATTATTATACAGAAATATTCTGATTAATATATTTAGCAGGGATTCTAGAAATGATATTTGAAGGAATTCTTCATTTGCGAGTCCTAATAATTTTTCCCCTTTGTAAAAAAAGGAGAAAAGAGAGAATGATAGGTTGACAGAAAAAAAAAATACTGAATAGTTCCTTCAATGTTCGTGAATGTCTTGAATTCCTGATGGATCTCAAAGCCTCCAGGATTTTTCTTTAGGTCTTCTTGCTGGGAGGGAATAGATACAGTATGTCTCACCAGCAGATGTTTTGGTAACTGCAGATGGGTAATTAGGACCATTCCCCTGAGTTATACCACTGTTGCATGAGCCACACTACTCTGAGGTACCATTCAAGGTGCTGGTTATCTCTTTTTAAGGTTTACATAGCAAAAGGCCAGGATATTTGATTGCCTTTGGTGGGGATGCTGCATGACCCTTTCCTTAAATTCTGTCATTTACTGGACCTCAGAGGCATGCTTTCTCTGTATACTCCCCCCCCCCACACACACATACCTTTGGCATGACCTCTCATCTGAGATTTGAGAGGCTCCTACCTTCTGGAAGGCTATGATGACCCAAGCATTCGGGAAGGATGGGGCTGAGTCAAGTTCTCAAAAGTAAATAAAATAAAATCTCACCTCCATAGCTACACAGCAGCCAATAATAATGAAGGTTTTCCAAAGTATAAAATAGCAACCTTCACCTTCTGTGATTCCATTTATACAGTAAAAAGAAACTATTCCTTTCAGGAGAAGAAGCAACTCACTAACTTTAACTCAACTGAGCCATGGTTGTTGAAATCAAGATGTTCCAATGAAAATGTTTGTTTATTTATCTATCAAATGTATTGGCTGCCCATCGTACAGCAGTATAACTCCTTCAGTGGTGACAGATAAGTTTCTAAAATGATATTACAGAATATCAATACAGACTACCAAAGTAGTCTGACAAACAAGCGGCTTAAAAATCTGAAAGATATGGGAATTGTAACTGGCAGAGGATGTTAGGTTATAATAACCTAATGTAAAAGGGTAAAAAGAAAGAAGAATGCAGCAGACTGACTAGAGAACTAAATCTTCAAGCTTTTTTGTTCACTGTTGCTTCATCAACTTTTGTGGCTGCTGGTTTTATTTTAAAAAAAAGTATTTCAAAACACAAAGGGCTTTCTCTGCAACAACATGATAGGAAAGTTGAATGGGTACAGTAAAACCTACCAAGCCTGAGAAGATAAATTATGTAACAATTGCCATTATTGAGGATAATGTTTTGACAGGAAATGTTCATTGGTAAAGAGTGACAGTGGGAAATGAAATCACCAGAAGCAAACATCTGTTTTAGGGTGACAACGTGACATTGTTTGAGATAAATATTATAAACCAGAGAGTCCAAATTGTTGACCTTTATGTATCTGGAGCATTAGAGTGCAATTATACCTACAATCTTACCAATCAGATTTAGGATTTGAAAAAAATTCTGAAAAATGCGCAGAAGTTAATAGAAGAAAGTCATAGTGAAATTATTTTACCATCCATTCAAAAGAATCATCAAAGAAGACATTTTATCGGGCGTGGGACAATCCCAAAACAGACCCCAAACTATAATTCAGGGTTGAATTCTTTAACCAGCAATGTATTGTGTAATATTATGCCTTCTGTGTTCAAGATACACAGAAAACTATTTGAGATGGAATACGGTATTTTTCAAAACTCCCCCCTATATTTGAAAAATACCTACAACATAGGGCACCAGAGACTATGTGGATATATGATGGCATGCAAAATATTGATGCACATGGTTCAGGTAATGACCTGAAAAATTTTTAAATATGTATTTCAGCAATATCAGCTTAAGAGGTTGGTCTGCAATACACACACACACACACACACACACACACACACACACGTAAGATGAGCACCCTTTCCCCCAAATGCTTTGGTTGAATACTTTTAATGCTTCCTGTAATACGTATTAGTGGAGGGTGCATCTTTTCAGCTGAAATTAAATATATATCTATGGTTCATAAGCACTCAGAAGAGGCTGGTTGGCTTCGTAAGCATTTCGCTAGATAAAAAGCTAGACCAGACTATGGGCTGTTAGAAATCAGTTAAGACTTTTACACTAAGGAAGCCAAGAAAGTGTAATTTTGATTAATCAATTGGATAAAAGTATCATTGTTTAATATGCAGGCAAGAAATGTTCCAGATGCTGAAATGATTAAAATGTAAAAGAAGTATTTAAAATATTTAATTCTCTCTTATTGATGTAGATACCAGAGCAGTACCCTGAGAAGCCTTGGAGAGGAAAAGGCAAAATCCAGTTATTTCATTGCTGTGGCCCAAGGAACAAATGTATGAGCATCATTTGAGCTTCCTGCTTTAGGTGCCAAAATATTATGGGCTGGTTCTGATAGAGCTAATTATCATTTCTCTATACCTCTGAGTCATGTTGATGTATTGTATTTTAGTATAATTCCTGAATAAGGCTAACACACATGATCATAAAATTATAATATTTATTACACATGGCAAATGATTGATTCTGTTCAGAAAGATTCCTAAGCTGCCTAGTCGGAAAAATATCTTCAAACTGGAGTCTAGAAAAATATTAAGAAATTATTCACAATGTCTGTAAACATTAAGCTAATAGTGTTTAAAAAAGAAAGAAATAATATTCCCATAAATAAACTGACTCCACTAAATTTTTCCCCCTCTGGGGCTTATAGTAAAATAATGGAACTATTTTATTTTAGTGCCTCAAACTATTAAAAATACTGTCTATCTGTCTATCTATCTATCATCTAAATTATATAAAGCCGCTTGACTCCATAACAATTCTGGACAGCATTCAACATTAAAAATAGCATGGAACAATTAAATTAAACCCTCACTGTTTTCCATTTAATTTTCTTTTTGTTACATCCTGGCTTTCTTTTCATCAGATATTGTGAAATCTTTAATTCTCATCAGTAATAAGAAGAAAATGCTATTGTGATGGTTTGTCATAGATGTACTTCCTGACAGTTAGAACAATTAACCAGTGGAACAACCTGCCTCCAGAAGTGGTGAATGCTCCAACACTGGAAGTTTTTAAGAAGAGGCTGGACAGCCATTTGTCTGAAATGGTATAGGGTTTCCTGCCTATATTATTATTATTATTACTGATGACTGCAAATAATATATTCAAATATTTCATTACTAACTCCACTGAATGCACAAGAGTTCTGCCTCTGCATTAGGACCAGAGATTGATTCTTCTTTGAGACAGGGGCAGACTGCAAAAGTGGTGCATTGTCCAAAATGGATTGAAGATACAGAAATCCAAGGCCCTTGGGAGTGGTACTGTTTCTAAATAGGCAATTCATAAATTTCTAGAACATAGGTAACATATTTTTCTCTGTCTCATTCTTGAGGTACAATATAATCTTTTCCATTACTGTGTCAGCAGTTATGTCAAATGTAATTAGTTACTGAGGTCAAAGAAAGCAATTTGATAGCAGCTTAGTGGCATAATCACAGTTTGTACAGTACTTGTCAAATGCCTTTTGCCTATCTAGGTTGGTTCTCTTGTGTTCCTTTGACCTTACTTCAAAGTAATCAGATAGAATAAGGTTGGAATTTATTTCTGAATAGAAATTATAGAAGTGTTCTGTTAGTCACTCTATATTCCAGCTTGATAAGTTTATTTCTTTAAATACTGAATGAAAGCAACACATTTCCATCTTTCTCGTTTGGGCACTAATCAGAACACGAAATATGAAAGAAGACATAGTGATTGCATTCTTGTAACACTAACATATCAATCTGGCATTCCATTTGAATACTTTTTGTCATCAGATTTCGTATGCCTCTTTGCGAGCATTTTCTTCAATAAATTATGCATTGCTATTGCTTTTATTTATGCATTTGTTGCCATAACTACTTTTTGATTCAAGTCTAAACTAAAAGTCTAATCACTATTTATTTTATTATTTCACTTGTTTGCCTGCCCTGCCTGACTAATGTTTCTGAGTCATTTTATAAAAACACACAAGGTTTCCTATCCATCACTCTTCTTTCTACTGTATTTTATAGTGAATTATCCACTGTGTGGAAATAGCTTGCAGATAAATGCCTTTTGATCAGAACATTTCCAAGACACTCACAAATAAGATGGGAGGACTAGCGGGGGAAGGGGAGAGGATCAGGAAAGGATGAACTGTTATTTTTTCCATGAATATATATTTAAGTTTTACAAATATTGGTTGTCACTGCTTTGTCTCAAAATAATCTTGTATATGAGTGCCAAGGGAGCAGGCTCTTGGAGTGGTATGCATGATAAACATTCGGTAATTTAATATGATAGGGATTTTTTTAAAAAATCTGGTGAGGCAACCATCAGAGAGGCAAAATAAAACGTAGTTAATTCCACAGAGGAACAAACAAACAAAAGGAAAAGAAATAAGAAACAAGGCACAAGGTTAATTCAGAGGATTACCGCATGCCTGTTTTTTCTTATTTATCATACTTATTTCGTTCCTAGGTTTCCTAACTATTAGGATGTTTTTAAAAAGATAGTTAAAAAAGGGAAAAGAACGAGCCCTGTACATGTCCCTATGAGTTCTGTGGAGGGAGGGACATTAAGATCTCTTCTGACAGCATGCAGCGTTCCACAGTCAGGGATC
Organism: Protobothrops mucrosquamatus; assembly: GCF_001527695.2. NCBI lineage: Eukaryota > Metazoa > Chordata > Lepidosauria > Squamata > Viperidae > Protobothrops > Protobothrops mucrosquamatus. Next base: position 819,845 of record NW_015386893.1, read on the forward strand.
ACTCATTCTCATCTTCTTGTTTTTGTCTCCTATCTCCTGTCATTATGTCTCCAGTTCTGTTTTTAGACTGTTGCCCTTAGCCCAGCAAGTTCAATGGACAGCTCTGAAGGTGATGGTTTCTCTATATTGCTAAAAGCAAAATATAGTGTGGCTTCTCTCTCTCTCTCTTCTCAACTTTTCCAACTAGACAGAACATTTAAGAACAGAAGGCAAACAGATTGGGGTCGGGATAGGGGTGTAAAAGGAACCAGGAAGACATTTTTTAAACAAGAAAACAAACAAACCAATCATTTGGGGGGCAAAATATCAGTTCAATCTTACCTGCCAGCTGAAAGTAAGGACTTAGATGCCAGCTCTTTAGAAGGATGTGCGCTCCTGGAAGATCTCAGAAACGTAGCTTACATGACCAGGACTGAAAGTATCCAGGCTCAGAAAAGTACTGGACAAATTTTAATCTTTCTTCTCTTTCTAGATCTACCAGGGACTGAAGTCATGCAGGAAACAGAGAAACAGACAGCCAAAGAGGAACGTAGTTCCTGTTCTGAGAGATACCAGTCAGAAGAAAGAGGAGCTACAAATGCTCTCTTAGGTTTCACCCAGGCTTTTGTTAGACTTTTCTCCTGGTGGGTTTGTGCCCCCACCCACAACTGTTGCGCTGTGGGAACTAAGCTTTGGCAGTGTAGGTCTGAGATTGTATTTCCCCTCTCCTGGGCTCCTTGCAGGCTGTTGAGAGCAATGACTTTGTGGAGCTGAGCTCGCGGGTGCTATATTTATCCAGTGTTCTCAGCAAGTCAAGCCTGTCAACAGCTGAGAAGTTTGGAGCAGGCTCTGCCTAGCTCCTCAGCTGCCGAGCTATCAGTGGATATGGAGCTGTGTTGTTCAGTGGCTCACCTCAGTATAGGCAAAGGAAACGTTTTTTCACGCTCTCTAAGCAACATTTTCTGTGACTATAAACAATCAGCATAGATGGAGAGTTACTGTAGAGCTGAGGAGAGAATGAGACATAGAGCAGGGCCTTATTTATAGGCACAACTTTTCAGGCCAGAAAATCTAGAGTGTTGTAGGAAAAATATCATGCAGATGGTAGATCTGGAATGTTCCTGGATTAGCAGGAAGGTAAATACGTTAGGGATTATATTGCATTTTCTCTATATTTCTTCTCTCAAATTAGCAGAAAACCTGGATACCAATTTTCAGCACTCAAGCTCAAAGGTATGGTCAAGAGGGGATCTGAAATTCCCATAAAAAGTAGCTTGAAAGTGTCGTGTATCTTTAGAGCCGTAGTTGCCCATTTCTCCCATGGGCAACATCATCTGACCTTAAATTTCTTTGTTCAATAGTATTTTCCCTCCCAATTCTGTGCTGCCAAAATTTATTCTGCAGATTTGGAGAAGTGAGAGTTGGGTGATTAAGGAAAAGGAATAGTTCCCTTTCTGATTTGCACTTCAGTCAACAAGACAAATGACTGGATTTCATTCAATATTCCAAAAAAGAACTATCATCCACTTAGTCATTGTCATATTTATTCTTATTTTATTTCAAATTTAAACAAAAAAAATCGGAAAACTAAACCTTTGAAAGATCAGCAGTATTTACTAGGAGAAAAGGTGACACATGAAGAGCATGTTTAAATCAGGGCGCCTGTTCTGAAGCAAATAAAATTGGTGCATTACCTGTTAACTAGGCATCTGTGAGGTAGCTTGGCATTTTAGCAGATCAGCTACTATGACAAACCAATCTTAATCAGCTACTATGACAAACCAATCTGTGAATCAGCTTCAATCATTGATTTGTTTTCACACTATAGGTGAGAAGCAGTTCAGAGTCAATTCAAGAAAAAATAGAAATCTTAACAGGAATAATTGCTTTGCTTTGCTTTCAATCTGGGATTAATGATTATGTGCAACAATAGAACATTATCTCAGTTTACTAAAGGCAAATGTGTGCTGAATGACTTACAACCCTCAGCATCAGGAATAACAAAAGCTTAGTGTATTCACAATTGGCTGACATCACACATTATACTAATATACAAACTTTCCTTAACTTGGTTGCCCTCCAGATTGGTCAACCTCGACTCCCAGTATTCCCGGTCAGCATAGTTATTAATTACAATTCTGGGATAGATTTCCATCTGGACAGCATTTAGATTGGGGAAAGCCAAACAGACTAATAACATGGCATAATATGTGAATCCAGAGAATATCTTTAACACTCCTATCCAGTTTCCAAGCCTAAATAATATCCGAAAATCGTGGTAATTCCATGGTGAGAAAAACTGTTGTGGTTTGTGTAACTACAGGTAAAAGGTCAAATTGAATCTAAAACATATTGCAGGAGAAAGCGTAATTATTCCCAGATACACAGCTCTATTTCTTTGACCAAACTGGAGCTTCCTAGAACACGTAAAAAGAATAAAATGAAATGACAAACATTCTCTTCTTTTATTACTAAAAGACCAAGTAGAAAATATATCAATAAAAGCTGGCAATTCATGAAAGTAAACAAAAACAGAATGATATATTTATGTTTCCACTCTGGCTAAGCCTTAAATGCAGTTTGCTAACACACTCAGATTTTAAATCTTTAGAAGCCAATTGAATAAGAATCAACATAATTGGACTGAGGCCATGGTGGATATTGTTTCTGGATGCATGACTTCTGATTTCCTCCTTACAAGGAAGCACATTTGATTTTTTTTTTTAAAATCTGTTCAAAAGAACATTCTTAGGACAGTGTGTTTTGAGGAAAAATTTAGGCTTCATTCATTCTGCTGATGGAATGAACCCCAAATTAACAACTCAATCTGTATTCTCGTACTTAGATATTTATTTTACATTTGCTTTATGTGAATTGTTCATGATTTAACATTAAATAATTTCCTATAACAAGTTTTTTTCATAAATAAAAGTTCCCATAAGGAACTGTTAAGACTCAAATTGAAAATTTTCACATATGTGTGTGGCTACTAAGCTAACGATTCAAGTGCAAATTGCAATATTTATTTAGACAGAAGACATGAAGATAGATTTGTTGAACTGGGAACACATAAGGGAATTTCGAGAGCAAATGGTGGGGGATTTCACCAAATGGCTGCAACAATGGGCATGGACTATCACAAAATATCCAGTTACCAGAAGGCAAATAAATGCCATAGGATGTTCTTTATCATCTCAGAGAAATTTTTGTAGAGTCCAAAGACATAGAGACCGATGTTTTGTTTTGCAATTTGCCAGTCTGGCGGGCACAATTAAGATGCCTGAGTGGAACACTAGAGCAAGGCTTTTCAACCGGTCGTACGCATACCACTGGTGGTACGTCGGCACCTGGCAGGTGGTACGCTTACAATGGGTTGAAAAGCACTGTAAAAAAAAGTGTAAAAAAAAATTGTAAAAATGTAGCATGGGGATGAACTGAAGCGGCGGCAATGCAGCACAGGCCTGTGGGAGAGCCAGCTGGAGCCGCAGTATTGCCGGGGCTCTACTGAGCACCCAGGATCCACACTGGGCTCCAGTTGACTGGCACTTCCAGAAGCTGCACGCAGCATGGGGAAAGGAGTCAGTTGCAGCTATACTGAAGACGACGAGGAGGGGATAGACATGGCTGCAGGGTGTGTACATTTGGCCCAGGGCCACCCTGGAGACAGTGAGGGGCCGGCCCATCCCAGCTTGCAAAGGAAAACCCCGAATCCAGCGGGCCAGAAGGCATCCCAGCCTCCGTGCCCCTCCATTTCCTTTTCCTTGCCCCCTGGGCACAGATGCAGCCACTGCCCCTTACCGTAGCTGGGGCAGGACTTGCAAGTACCTCCATTCTGCAAAGTGGCGCTCCCCAGGCGCTCCCACCCACCGCCATGCCGGCAGCCCCAAATAAAGGTTGCACGCTCGGGTCTCGCCCTGCCAAGAAAGGGGTCGACGGCCGAGACTACAACAGATCTGCAGCTTGTCAGCAGCGCTCAAAGGCTGCCCAACTTCACTCTGCAATTTCAGGGTTGGAAAGTGGAGAGGCAGCGCCACATTTGCTTCCCCCCCCGCAGCGACCTTCTTCGGAACTGTCCTGATCCTGATGGGCCTGCCAGCATAGATCCTCCAGCTTAGTCCTGCAAAGCACGGCTCACATGGCGCAATTGTGTGCCGCCATGCCGGCAGGCCCGTCGGAATTAGCTGAAGGGTGGGAAGCAGGCAGCTTCCTGGAATGTGGTGTATGTGCGTGTGTGTGTGCACACGCATGCGCTTGGCTGCTAGCAGTTTGGAGAGGCAAGGAGTTTGTGGGGCACCAAGTTGTCCCCACATCAAGTGAGCCAGTGCGACTTGTTCCGTTCTGACCCAGCTGTCTCGAATCAGCTGTGTCCAGTGAGTGGCGTCGAGCAGGTGACTGGTGGTACTCGAACACTGCCATATCCTAGAAGTGGTACAATCTCTGAAAAGGTTGAAAAGCCCTGCACTAGAGTATACTTCTGGATTATGAAATGGATTTCTGTCCTTGCTATTTACACTAGATTAATATATTTGGTGTGCTGCTGTCCTTTTGATTCTGACTTCAGGTGGACTCTTCAGCCTGCCTCGTAATTGTTCTTTTATTTATATTCTGGTTTTGGTCAGAACTTGCTTTGCGGCCTCTTGATTCCAGGTCTTCTGTGCAGCACGTCTGTCCATGGATTGATGGCTTGATCGATTGGGTTAGTAAGATCACCTAACTATAAAACTCGAGATTTCATATAGGACAAGTTAAAATGATAATACAACAATAAAATAAAAAGCAAATAGCAAACAATAATCAAGAGTTAAAAAATTACAGCAGTTGTAGCATACCATAAAACTGCAAGGGCCCAGGGCAAGAACAAGATCTTTATGGCCCTCCTGAAGGGCAGCAGGATTCCTTGCTCCCAATTGGTGATCTCAAGCCATTGTGTATAGAGCAGCCCTAACAGTTCCTTCTGCCTTGAGAGGGCTCCTGAATGGTAAGCAACCTTGGCTCTTTTATGACTCGTGGACTTCAACTCCCAGAATTCCTGAGCCAGCCATGCTGGCTCAGGAATTCTGGGAGTTGAAGTCCACGAGTCATAAAAGAGTCAAGGTTGCCTTCCCCTGAACTAAGCTAAAGATTAGAGGCCTTCTTCTAATCCTTATCCAATCTGAAATTGCATTCATTTTTTCGTTATCTTTTGGAAAGAGAGTGTTACTTCCATCTTTCGGGTGAAATAAAGAAGCAGCTCTGACTACATACTGCTCTGCTTGGCCTGTTCACTGTGTTGAAAAGGCTGTCAACCACAACTGTCTTATTCTGGAGCAGAGAGTTTTTATGGTACAGGGCCCTTCTGAGTAAATACTTTGGGAATTGATGTTTTAGATATAGCCGGAATGAGATCAGTGGAAGTAAATTGTTGTTGTTTTTTTGTCTCTATCCTTTATGCCCAAAGACATGTCGTTCAGTCGCAATTTCTTAACTTCCGTCTCGCTTTCATGATGCTCTCTCATCCAAGTATTAGCCTAGTATAGTCCTGCTTAGCTTTTTGAACACCAGACAAAGTCAGCTGATGCTATCATATTCTATAACTGATAAATAAAAGTTAAGGCCCACTCTAAATGTGCTGCCTGACATGCAAAGGCATAGTACTACAAAGCAGAGTGGGAAATTTGTGGCTCTCCAGAAATTGCTGGAGCCCATTGGCAATGATATCAAACCTACTAAAACTAAAAGACAAAGATTATATAAATGATTCTCCTGCAGCAAGATTTTCACAGCTTCCCCACTCCTGTTTCAGGATCAGACAATGGGGATTATCTGAAAAGAAACACTCTGATTCCATTTTTACTTTTGAAACTCATTCACTATTCTTATTCCTATAAATCTATAAATACTTATGGCCTGGTTATGACATTGCTATCTTGACATCCACTGACCGGACCGAATTGTTCAGAAGCGATGCAGTCATGCAAGGATAACATTCTCAAGGGCTTCAAGGAAGAATAGCCTTCAAATGGCTCTTGATCATTCCTTCTATGCCTGTAGCTGTTTTCTTGCTTAGAAATAGAAATGTTTTAAAACCCAAGTTAGTTACCAGTTTATTTTAAAAACAATCAGACTGTTCCCCGCGGTTTTTCCTTATACTGATTGGTTTAGCTATCACAGACTATTACCATCTTTCTCAAGAGATGCATCAAGGCAGTTTAGAAATATATACCATCCCCAAAATTCACCTTGTAGGGGAGATGGGCGGAACAAAATTGTAATAAACTAACAAATAAATAAAATAAGTGTCTGCTGATTTCAACAGTATTTACTCCAAATAAGAATGTTTAGAATTGTAGTCTATAACAGCATTTTCTTTTTCTCTCCTTCACAAATATGAGTACAATAAATGGCCGGGGGCAGGAAGTATGATACATGTAAGGCAGTGGTTACACTACTCAATTTCCAATATTGTTACCCAAAACACAGCAACCTTGCTATAATTTCAGTCATATCCCACTTACTTCACCAGGATAGTTAAACACACAGTTTAATCTGTATCCACTCTCTGAACTCCATAGAATCTACTACAGAGTATACATGCATAAGGTAGCACTATCAACTTCTCTGAATGAAACATTAATGTGATGCTTTGTGAGATCATGTCCTGCCTTTATTCGGGCATAGTTCCTTTAACTGTTGCAAACAATCAGAAACGGGTAAGTGGTTAGTGCCTAATTTCTGCAATGTTTCCTGTGGAGCAACACAGGAAACGTATGTCCCAATGAATAAGATAATGTGAAAAGTGTGAAGGAAATCTGATGGCTGAAAATTGTTCATAACCTGACCCTATAGTTAAACTGCAAGTTTTAATCATCTTAATTCTGAAATTGGGTTGTTCCAGAGAAAATATTGGGATGCTGATATTGTTAAGCAACACTAGGCATCCATCTAGTCAAGTGAAAGTATATGAATCCACCATCATTCTGTCCCCCTTAGGGAAATAGGAACCAGAAAGCATAACAAGGAATATCTGGTACAATACTGAAATTATTACAGCAAGGTAATTATGGCATTCCTTTATAAATTGTCTAGACAAGTTTTCTTTTAAAATCTAAACAGGTTTCCAAAGAAATTGTTATCTTTAAACAGCTATGACCATATGTTAAGCCTCATAATTCTTTTCAGTATTAAAAAAAATACTACGGGATGGATAGCATATTAGTCTAAAGACCTTGCAGAGTAGATATTTCTTCTTTTTTTCCTCGGCATATTTTCTACAGTAACAACAAAAGATGAAAGAAACGGTAGAGAAAAACAAAGCCATTTGAGATGGAAACTGAATCTCTGCATTACATCCAAAATCTCTACTCTTTGGTAAAATTCTACTTTTTCTAAAGCAGAACAATTGCAAGGTGAAAAATCTTATCTGGAAGTATCTGATGGCATTACTACTGGTACAATAATAAAGCTTTGTATAAAAAGATGATGGGTGTATAAAAAGAATGGTATAAATTAATTTACCTATTTAGGGTATTTTTAATTCAGAATGTTCTTTGCAGCAAAGATTCTACTAAAAAAAATAAAATGAATAATAATTTTTTTAAAAAAAAGTTTTTATTGTTTTTTTCCCATATATTCAGTAATATTTATTCAACAAACGTGCTATCTGAGTTTACATTCGCTAATACATATTTAGTTCCTAATCCTTTATTCCAGTGGTGGTGAACCTATGGCACGGGTGCCAGAGGTGGCATTCAGAGCCCTCTCTGTGAGCACGCGCGCCGTCGCCCCAGTCCTAGGCCTTCAGCTGGGTTTTATAAAACCTTTTTGCTTTAGGCCTCCGCCGCCGTGTACAAAAAAAAAAGGTTCAATCAATCAGTCAATTTCAACTTCTCGCGGGGAAAAAAAGATCTTGCAAAATTGGAATTGATTGAACTTTTTGGTCCCACCCAGTCTGCTGTTACCACCGCAGCCACGCCCACCCAATGGGCCACGCCCACCCAATGGGCAATGCCCACCCGGCACCCGACGATGCATAAGTGGGTTTTGGGTTGCAGTTTGGTCACTCGGTCTTTAAAAGGTTCGCCATCACTGCTTTATTCTTTCCTCTAGCCATCGATAAAATAAGTCCCAAGTTTGGTAATATTCCGTTTCTTCTTTTCTTTCAGTCTCATAGTCAATCTATCCATCTCTGCGCATTCTAGTATTTTTTTAATTATTTCTTCATCTGGTGGTATTCCTTCATTTTTCCAATATTGCGCAAATATAATTCTTGCCCCAATTTTGCCATTTTTCTGATTCTATATTGTATCCAAAATTTTCCCCCATCTTATTATTGTTTCTTTAACTTGTTTGCTTTCCATTTTCAAAGTTAATAAAAAAAATATACATTTTCTTAGTTTCTCATCAGAAGTTAACAATATCTTATCAAACAGTTTGTTCCTTATAAAATCCATACAGTTTAACATTTTTATCATATCTAGCTTGCAAATGTAAATGTGCCCAAATGATAAGTTGATACCCTGATTTTCCATTTCTTGTTTAGATTTTAAATTCCCTTCAGAATTTAGAATATCTCTATATGTCCAGATTTTTTCAAAGTCCACTAAATTTGGGTGTACAAATGCTTCCATTGTTGACAACCACCCTGGCATTTTCAAATATATTTTACATTTTATTTTTTCCCATGCTGTTAATAATGCATTTCTTATATAGTGATTTTGGAAGCATTTATGAATTTTATTTTTCCCATACCATAAAAAAGCGTGCCACCCCAACTCTTATTTCTAAGAGTTATCCATTCTTTTACCCATGTTAATGCAGATGCTTGATAATATAAAACCCATTCTGGTAAACCAAGATCTCCATTTTCCTTGCATCTTGTAATATTTTCATCTTAATTCTAGCTTTCTTTCCTTGCCAAATAAATTTCAAGATTAATGAATTTAAATCTTTAAAAAAAAATTCTCAAGTTTTATAGGTATTGTTTGGAATAAAAATAAGATTTTCAGTAGTATGTTCATTTTCACTGTAGCAATTCTTCCTAATATTGACAATTGCAAATTTTTCCATTTTTCCAAATCCACTCTTATTTGATCCAATAGTTTTGTATAATTATCTTCTTTTATTGTTGAACATCTTGCTGTTAAATATATTCCCAGATATTTGATCTTTTTAATTATTTGCAATTCTATTTTTTCCGACATTTTTTTTTGTTTTATCTGTAAGATTTTTAACTATTACTTTGGTTTTTTCTCTGTTTATTTTCAGTCCTACCATTAATAAAACCAATAATTCCCAGAATCCCAGAGCCCAGAGTTGCTTGATAGTGAGAGGTGCGGTATATACATTTAATAAATAAATAAATTCTATCTATAAGATCTACTTTTATCAAAAGTTACTGGGGTAACAGGGGAGCCGTAATATTTCAACACTTTCTGTATTATAGCTTTGAATACAAAATTGACTTTAGCACTGCAATCCTTCCTTCCCAGAAGTGTTCCTACTAAACATAGCTCAATGCACTGTAAAACAGATAGCAGTAAAGGAAACAGGGTGGATTAATATACTATTCTAGGCATGTTTACCCAGAGGATAGTTCCATGGAGATCAGTGGATCTTGTTTCCATGTAAGTATGCTTTGAATGTCAACCAAAACAAGTTTTCCACATAGCGTTAATTTTTTTTTGTTTGAAACATTTATCTAGCCTGTTATTCAGACATGGGCTATTAAAACAAAAATGTATCTCCCAACAAATTGGAGAATATCATGTAGTACATTTGGATGGGGGGTAAGATCCCTAAATATTTGTTAAAGGTCCAATCAGTTAATGAACTACTTAAAATATGAAGATACTGCAAACAGAAATGTTCAGGATTTCTATTTTCTCTACTTGAATCACAGGGGGATCGATTTGAACTAAAATGTTGAAATACATTCATTATTGCTATTGCAACCATTATGTAATAAAGAGATACACAAATTCTTTGTAGAACTATGATCATGTGAATTGTCACTTGGCAATTATCAGCACTAAACATTTTTATTTTTTTTTGCAGAATTCTAACTTCACTCACCCCCCTTCAAAAATCTTCTATTTCTCTGCATACACCAGCATGTTATGTGTGACTTCAAGTCAGTTTTTGACTCCTGGCAACTACCTAGAGTAGTCCCTGCAGTTTTCTGGGCAAGATTTCAGACATGGTTTGTCATTGCCTGCTTCCTAGCGCTGAGAGACATTTACTGGCCTAAGAACACCCAGCTGGCTTTGTGCCTAAGGCTAAAGTAGAACTCATGGTCTCTTGGTTTCTTGCCTGATGGCTTAAACCAGCGGTTCTCAACCTATGGGTCTTGACCCCATTTGGGGTCGATCGACCATTTCATGGGGGTCGCCAAGCAAGGCTGTCCGCCATTTTTTCCCCCTTTTCCAGCGGGTGCCTTACCTCCCTTAAGCTGGGCCAGCTGGTGGTCGGCCTGCTCCATCTCTGCCGCTTGCCAGCTATGCCTCGGCCAGCGCAGGGGGTGGAACCTCACATGCACAGCGCTCCCGGGCAGTGAAAGTCCTTGACTTACGACCGGTTGGGTAGTCCTTGACTTACGACCGGTTTAGTCCTCGACTTACGACCAGTTTAGTCCTTGACTTACGACCGGGTTAGTCCTCGGCTTACGACCGGTTGGGGGTCGCGGCATTAAAAAGGTTGAGAACCACTGCCTTAAACACTACACTGAACTGGCTCTACATACAGTGTAACAGCATTCTATCACTTAAGCACCCAATTTCCATTGTTAAACTTACTTTTATGTTTTTCTTAACATTTCCCATCGTTACTTCCATAAAACAAAGTAGGCAGAAGTGTACTCTTATATACAGTCATTGTTATGACCAACCTTAACCCCTACCAACAGACAATATACTGGACAATGTAGTTGTTCTACTAGCACTTGTATACTCTAAAATCTCTTAATTTTCTAATTTATAGCCAATTTTCTTCCAAGAAAGGGCAATGAAGGTCACAGTCATGTAAATAAACAATGGTGCTGAGGTAAGCCTCACCCCTTTCATATATGCACAGTGATGTTGCCTGTATGCTGCTTTTATTCTTCCATCAGTAAACAGCCCAACCAAAGAATTCCTAAGACCGCCCCCAGCCACACAGACAGGCAAGACACCAGGATATAAACCGACAGCAAACAGCACTCCTTACTAGCACTGATGATGTTACCTAGTTAGGGTAATGAAATGTCTGCAAGAAAACAAGCAAGCTCAGAGAGCACCAAGGACCCCTCATTTTAACCCTGTGCTACAAATATTCTCCTTCATTGGTTTTATTCTTCCAACAAAAGCAGCAATAGCCTGCAGATGCCACTGCTTTCAAAGTACACAAATTCATGTATTTTACCTAGTGCAGTGTTTTTCAAACTTGGCAACTTTAAGGTACGAAGACCTCAGTTCCAGAATTCTTTAGCCAGAGCATGCTGGAATTCTGTAAGATGGATTGGTCCAAATAGCAGAGGACCAGTGATAGTGATGGGAGGCGGCTGAGTGATAAAGCAGCAGAGAAGCTTCATGATATAGCCCTCTCATCAATCACTTATTATCTGGGCTCCTGTTAAGCACTGGTTTAACATTCTTTCAGAAGAGTTTTAAACCTATGTTCAAAAGAAGCTGAAGAGCAGCTGTCTAATAAGGGAACTGCCCTGCCCTCTTTACCACATTACTATGAAGCTCTTTTTTCATTATCGGTCATCTGTTAGTTGAGTTCCTTCCCTCGGTAAGGGAAAGTTATAGGTCCGTGGTGGCGAACCTATGGCACGCGTGCCACAGGGGGCACATGGAGCTGTCTCTGGTGGCACGCGAGCCATTGCTGGGCCGAGCTGTTCCCTCCTCCTCTCCGCGCATACGCAGCTCTCCGTGCATGTGCAGTCTGGGAATAGGCGAGAGGCTATAAAAGGAGCAACTTTCAGCGGAAGCAGCATTTGCTGCAGATAGCGAGAGAGCGAGCACAAGTCGGAGCGGACAGCGAGCGAGTGAGCAAATGAGCACGAGCCGACAGCTCGGTGGCCACACCCACTCAGTGGCCACGCCAACTTGGCACCCGGCGATGCATAAGTGGGTTTTGGGTTGCAGTTTGGGCACTCGGTCTCTAAAAGGTTCGCCACCACTGTTATAGGTGGTTGCTTTCCCTCCAGGTGATAGTATTTGGTGACAAGGGAGGTTAATAAAATGGGAGGAAACCACCCATTCTTTTACATTATATTTTCTGAACACAGCAATTCCCAAAAAGCACAGTAGGAATCAGCACAGGGGACAGTAAATTTTAGGTTGGCATATTTTTTTTTCTGCTAGCCCAAGAGCTGATGGATAGCACATTAACTAAGACTCAAGGAAATCCTTTCAAGTCGGATTGTTTTCTCTTGCTGGATTAATATATGACTCTGGGGATGTGATTCCCTTACAAGGGTTATTCATAAAGACAAATTGCATTAATATATGCAAAATCATGAATCAAGATTTATAAACTGGAATGGTTAGTTTCACACCCTTCTAAGTTAAAACCAAACAAAGATATTATGGCTTAGTGCAATCTGTGAACTAGAGTCATTGTATTTCACTTCTGCTGGTATTAAATCTGTAACTATTTCAGAGACAAAATTGTTCAACATGATGCGTTTACTAAAATTTAAAGAGTTTCAGCTAGTTTGGTCATAAATAGCCTATTTGGTTTACTGCATAGAACTGCTTAAGATACAGGATTTTGTACTAAGTGTGAACTCTTAAAATTTCTTCTACTTGTTTACCATTACAAGAAAGCACATTTCTTTTAGTGGACAGTTGCTTCAGTTCTCCTAATTGGCTGGCACATGCCACAGGGAGATGATACATTGAAGGTTCAATCCTATTTTGAGCACTCATCAGCTTCACTGCCAAATATGTGAGTAAAACAACCTACTCCAGAGAGGATCCAGCATTTTCTTACCAACTGATCTAATTTCCAAAAGCTAGCAGGAATCTGTTCTTGTTTCTCCACTAGTCTTGCCTATAAATCACTCCTGGAAAGTTAATTCTAGTAGAGAATTGTAAAAGAGAGAATGGATCAAAGAATGACACATTTTGATAGAAAAGAGCTAGGAAAAATACATCAAAACTTTATAACAAAGATAATCATCACTGGAGGGCTTAGGGGTGTTTCCTGTCAGTGACCTTTTAGTGCTACCAATCACAACTGTTCTGGTATATTCCCATTTCAGTTCAAGTATACCAATCCTTTTTCAGGGTATGCTTCTCAATAATTTCTGTCTGCCCAGCGGTCACTCAAAGCCAGAGGTGTCCAACCTTGGCAACTTTAAGACTTGTAGACTTCAACTCCCAGAATTCCTCAGCCAATATGGCTGACTGGGGAATTGAAATCCACAGGTCTTAAAGTTGCCAAGGCTGGACATCTCTGCTCTAAGCTGTTTCATCCCATTTCACCATGTTCTCTATTTATGTTTAAATAAAGCAACAATTGACTAGAAGTCTTATTCCTGACTTAAGATAGAATTGAATAGTCTGGATTTTTCTTGTCAGTTTCACAATCTACCTAGGAAGTTTGCTTTATTCTATGAATTTCAATCTGAAGTTTGAAATTGACAGTTGGAAGAATTCTGGAGTTCATTATATCCCCAGTGTAATCAAATGCCCCTTTTAAATCATTGTGTTATTTCCTGAAATTGGAAATGTGGTAAGTGAACTTTACATGACAGAGTCAATATCCCTTCCTTGCCTACTTTTGCAATTGCAATATTAAAAACAAATTTTGCCTCTAATGATCAGTTTATACAATTGCTGAAGTAGTAGCACCA
>NW_015386893.1:836139-858414 GCF_001527695.2 Protobothrops mucrosquamatus
CCTTAGAATCTCTATTTTGTTTTAATTACTAGTTGAAATATTCCTGAGCTTCAATGTTTTCCTCATGCCAAGGACTGCAATTCAAGAGTTCAAAAAAACCCTGTGTCATGGTTCCGGCAGATGAAACTCTTCAAAGAACTTTGAGGCATTGTTTACCTTAAAGAATCTTTATGGGAGTAGCATAGCTTCGGCACTAATATAGTTGAAGCCAAAAACTGGATTCCCCTCCCCTGAGCACATAGTATCAAAGCACAATTCCCTCCTTCAATTATCAGTCATAAATCACATTGTCCAATTAGTTTGAAATGCAGGCTTTCCCTCCTGTTCTGCTACCCGGCCAATTCTTATCATCTCTTATTTCAAACACTACTACAATATTGTTATGTCTAACTAACTCCCACCACATCCCGCCTCCTCCCCCAGCATCATCTAATTCTAAGAGCAAAGCATAAGAAAGAAAAAGGCTGCATCTTCATATGTTGTCAAAGCAAGAACATCCAATGTTAGCAGCGCTGACACCCTGATTGGGAGGTGGAGGTGAGGTTGGAAGTTTGAAATGAGTTAAGGCAGAAATTTAATTCCTTAGCCCCAAAAATGTACCCCTCCCCATGCAAAAAGGATCCCATGCCTCCTGGGCTACAAAAGGGCACTTGTAAATCACACTTTTCCACTCCTGTCCAATGGCCTTTAGGATACTCTCCTAATATAGTAAGACGGCACCCCTTGCATTTCAACCTGGGAGTAAAAAAGAGATTCTCCTCCCTATCTCAATAAACTCTTTGTATTACTCTGCTATTGTTAATAAAACAATAGAGTAGAAGCTGTGAGGGCACAGTGGTTAGAGTATTGCAGGCTAGCTCTGCCCACTGCCAGAAGTTCAATCCTGACTGGCTCAAGGTTTGACTCAGCTTTCCATCTGAGGTTCATAAAATGAGGACCCAGATTGTTGGGAGCAATATGCTGACTCCGTAAACCATTTAAAGAGGGCTGTAAAGCACTGTGAAGTGGTATATATATGCTATTGCTCTAAGAAGTGCTAATAAAATTAATCCTTTTTATTGCATTGCTCTTGTTACAATCCAAGGCATAGTTAGCTGAATCCAGGGGATTGGGACTGATGATTAGACTTAGCTGGAAACCATATTAATTTCTTCCCCGGTCCCATTCATTTCAATCAATTGTTCCCATCTGGTTGCATAATTGTAAAGCAATTACAGGTTTGGGGATATCAAACTTCTTGTAGAGAATGTTCTTTATTGGTACTTTATTGTCCTAAGCACATTAGGTAATAAAATAATGCCATCTTGTGGTGCTTTACTGAAATATGTTTAATATATCAACAATATCTTATTATTTGTCTATAGCACGTGGAAGAAAACCCCCACTATGTTTATACTTTATACTCAGGTAATACCATCTGACTTATCCAGGCAGTTGCCAGGAGTCAACATAGATTAGGAGGCACCAAGGTGGATGGATGGATGGTTAGCTAGACAGACAGACAGATAAGATTTTATAAGGTCTGGTAGATGAGGCAGAACTACTATTTTCTTGGGCTGAATGATTTGATAGTACCATTGTTGTTCACAATCCAGGAATAAGGGTGTATATATATTTCTCTCTCATGATCAGGTTAAATTGATTTTATGGTTTAAAAAAATAAAAGTAGGGTGCACGCTTTCCTGCCTAGCAATACCAGTAATTAAAAAGCCATTTCATTCATTCCCTTTCTTTCCAAATAACTTGGGATCTTATTTTGAATGATCATTAAGATACACTTTATAACTTTTTCAGTTGAGCAAATAATATATATTTTCCCACACCAAAATGGAAAAGATACCTGTTATTCACTATGACATGTCAAAGCAGGATTGGAGGGAGAACTATTGCATTTATAAAAATGGAAGCTACCCTTTCGCTTTTTATTGGTAGTAAAAACCCAAGGAAAGCTACCTAATGTAGTATGGCTATGGCTGATTTCTGCCACCCAGATATAGGACCTCTAATACTGTATTGCCATCCTGGGGATACTTCTACCCAGCATGAAAATATAATTAAAAATGTCTACAATGTAAGCACACTTCTTATAAAGTAGAATCTAATTTGACCCAGAAAATGAGCATAAAATGGTATGTGTGATCCTCCAAAGTAGAATAAAACACCTATTTTACAAAGCCTAAGGGGTCTAAATTTTACATTAAACATTCACAGGCAATCATATACTGTTCATGTCTATGCATACAAACAAAATGCAACAAGACAAAAAGGCAAACTATTGGTAAAACATGACAAATTGTTTTCTTGGCCATTTCCCAAATCCTGCAAGCCTTCCTCGGCTCCCTATTTAAATATGCATAGCATTATGACTTCCAACAATGATATATCTAATCCTATTCATCTACTTGTGTCATTTGACCCAAAACTATCCTGCCCATTAACATAATAAAAATATTTATTCATAATACATATTTAAAAAGTTGGATGTTAGAAGCACCCTTCCAATATTATGAAACAGAATTGAAAAATTACCTCTAAAGAACCCACCGAAGTGCCAAGACTTTCTTCTTCTTCCAAATGTCTCTGATTATTACTTTAAATGCTCACTTTTCAAAAAGGAAGATTACTCAGATCTTGAGGCAATTATTCTGAGAAAAATGTAGCAGCATCATTGGATGACATCATTATTTTAAAGGAGAAGTACAGGACATGTAATTACTTAAGAGGTAGTGTTATTTATCTGTTTTTGTAAGATTCCTCATCATCTTTACCTTGCTATGGGAATTTAGAGAAACATCTATGTACTACAGTAAATTACACAATTAATAATGGGATCCTTTTTAAAGAAAACTCCTGGCTAATTTATCAGTGGCACTATTAGTTTACAATACTGCTTAGCAAACTGATGCCTTCACTTTGTATGAAACACATTGACAGGGACATTTGGAATACTGCAAATATGTTAGGAAATTAGGGAATGTTTGGAATGAAAAAAGTGAGCTAAGTGATTACCCAACACTGGAAATACCTAATACGCAAATTATTTGTCAAGTAGAAGGAAGAAAGAATAAGCTTTGAGACAGTTCCCTAGTCCCATTTGTTTACCTAGTATACAGATAATATGCAGATAATACAGATAATATCTAAGTATCAAGATATGTTTGCATGAAAGCATGGGAGAAACACTGATATTTTTCCATTTCTGTTGTGATGCGCAATAATACAACAAGATTCTTAGTAAGTTCTGGATAATGGCAATACAAATCTATTAAATTCAGCTCTAAGTAGATTGTACTTTGCTGGGGGGAAAAACAGCCTTAAATAGTTGTTGTTGTTGTGCCTGGACTAGAATAGTCCAGAATAGTTATTTGACTATTTCAGGCTGCTTTATTTTTCCACAAATCCAATGTGTCTCTAGGGTTAGGGTTAGTCACTAGAATGTCATGGTTCCAACAGACAGAGACAAATAAAGCAGAACTGCAAGGCTTGCAAATTCCTCAAAGAACATGTTTATTAGTTACAAAGTATTGGCACATCAAAAGTGAAACCAAGTCTGGAGACACATGTAAACAATTCCACGATACAAAGTTAAAAATCCCACCCCTAGAACTATGCAAGCAACTACGTTCCCCAATACATCTTCTTGGCGGACTTTTTATGCAAAGCCCAGCCTGCAGGTCGGCCATAGAGACGTTTTTCTTGGACGCATGGTGGCTTGGGTTCGTTGGTGCTTGACTTTCAGGGGCAGTCCAGCTCGATGTCCAGTACCACCGCCATGCAGTACCATTTGCACAACAGGTTAGGAAAACCTCGAATGATGCAGGCTTGAAGCAAGTCGCGATCTAGCCCGTTTGAAGTAGTTGATCAGTGACCATTCTGGCCACTGCCCGAGCCGGCTAGCAACTCTCCTGAATTCTCGTACTCCTTAGCAGGGGCGACCTCTTTACTTCAGGCAGTGGATTTCTTTCTCGGCCAGCAGGGCTCGGGATTCGTCTTCAAAATGACCCCTCAGTTGCTCCATGAATAAATTGTCATGGAATTCAGGAGCCCCTTCATCATGGAGGTTGGCCACCCAGTCGGCCGCTTCCCCCTCTAAATTTCCCGCCACAGCATTCACCATTATAGCCCCATACAGGTAGGCATAAGCGTAGCGATCTAAATGAGCCCACGCCTGGTTTAAGAAGATCAGCTTCTCAGGATTCCCATCAAAGGTGGGCTTGATGGGAGGCGGTTCAAACCTCGGCGGAGTTGCCTGCACCTGCTGCTGGGCTTGGGCGGCTTGCTGGTCCTGGGGACGAACCACTCTCCGGACTTCTTTTGGCTGGTCTCTGGGACTGGCATCCCGAGGCTGCGGCAACAGACTTGCCTGGGATACAGGGCTTGGTATCACAGCTGGTTGGGGGGATGGGCAAAGCAGCATGACCCCTGGCAGTTGGGCTGGAACTCCGGCGAGGGGGGAGAAGAGATGGGTAGCTCTTGGCATTTCCCCCCATGCCACCCACCTTTTGGGCAACAGGAATTGTATCCTTTACCTCCAGCCAGCTGAACTTTTCCTTCAGCTGTTTGAGTGAGGGCCTGTGGACTGCAGACTCCACTCTCAGGAGTCATCCCATCCCATCGACCCCAGTTTTTTAGATGGGAAAACTGATAGAAAGCCAGATGTTCACTCCAACAACAATCTTGATAATGAAAGTCAAACAGTCCTAATTGATCTCTAAGGTACTACTGAATAGACTGAACACCTTCAGTTATTTCTTAGACAACACTTTTTACACTATCAATGTGCCTTGTTTCACCAGAAGGGGCCTTCTGCACATGACGCATAAAACAACTGGAGCATTGCAACATGAAGAACCATGTCAGTTTCCATGGTCTCTTGACAATAGCACTTTTGGTCAGCTGATTTATGTCCACCCCACTTGTGGGTACTGAAACAGCTGCAAACTAAACTGTTGTTTAAGACTGTGTGACTTCATTTCCCATTAGAGAAAACTGTTGCTTCAATCTTCCTTTCATCTCTTGAGCTATAAGTGCTGGAAGAAAAGTATTAGTCTGAGGGCTCTGCAGCCTTGCTTCAATAGACCAGACCAAACAAGTGAAAATGAAAATGTTAAAAGAATTTGTTAGTTTCCCCATCTTCTTTAAGGCTGCATAGCTGACATAAAAGTACCAAGCTGCCTGCGTTTTGTTTTTTGTATGAAGTGGGTAAGGGGGATTTTTAAATTTTAATTTATATGTATTATTTACAGGGCAACTTCTTGTTCTCATCATCATTTCAAATCTGCGGAGGTGAAGACAACTGCAGATCATCTTCAAACTGTTTCTGAGGGTTTGAGAAGTGAGAATGATGGTACTATAAAGAACGTACAACTCTTTACAGAACACAGTAAAAATAAAAAATATGGCCCTTAGAAATAATAAGAAATTGGTAGTGTTAGAGCAAAATGTCCTCCTAGAGGTACCTATAAATTATTGTTGATTCATAAACTAGAAAGGAAAATGAGACTGTTATTCTAAGACTACTTAATTTGCCACTTGTTCCATCAAAATAGAATTTCCTCCTGAAAAGGTACATTTAAAATGGGGATTTAAATGTGAACTAAATCTTTGTTTCATACTTTAGAATCAAACATGAAGACAGAACTTGCTATTACCCAACCATATAACATAGTTTGGCATTTAGAGTCACCTTTCTACAACTGTAGAGAGAAAAAACAGTACAGTTCTGAACATTTCTTCTATAGAAAGTTTTTCATGGAAGATATAATAGAAGCATGTCTCTAGGGGGACTAACACTGATTCCATCAGCCCTATAAATGGACAGCCCTATAATTCCATTACCATGTTTATTTATCATCTGAGTTACATTTGACTCTAACATCCAAGTAGCCATAAAAACAAGGGGGAAAAGAATAGCACATGAAGTAACACTCATTCCACCAATCTAGCCCATTGCCCAGTTATACAAAATACAACTTTAGGTTGATTTGTTTGAAATAAATAAAAGAATGTTTGATTGAAGTGCAAATTCATTTAATTTGTCTTCAGTTTCAAGTTGATATTATGATAATGCATACCAGGTGATTTCTTCTGGGATGTTAGAAGAAAAGAAACACATGAATACATATTGACAAAACACCAGGATTTTCAGCATATTTTAATCTGTAATATAGAACATATAACAATATACATTATTTTGTATTATAATATAAGGTTTATTTATACAAATAAATATTGGTTTATAATATATTAGTACATCAAGAAATATAATGGATATATCAAGTAATGCAATTTATTTAGTTGTATTTTTATTTATTATATAACTTATTATATTGTGTAAGTAACTGAAATTAATCATCAGTTCATATTAGGATTGGGCAATTTAACAGATTCCAGATATTTTAGAACACATTGCTATTTACTTTTGGCCATTTTGTCCAGGGCAAGGGGAAGCTGAAATCAAGTATTTGGAGAGCACCTATTCAGATTACTAACTGCTAATTTATATATTGCCATTCATACTGCACTGATTAGGCTATGGCACCTTAAGCTTTGTTCTATATTTACTTACAAGGCTTTATGGCTCCCCCATCAGTCCATTGAGTATATTGTATCTGCTTTGAAGCAGGCACTTAATTTTTGTCTTCCTGCTCCCCTCTCATGTCACTCCTGGCTTTCTTTTAAGACTATGAGAATTGCCAACTGGGATTTTAAAAAATAAAGAAGTAAGGACTCAAACCTTCAGCATTGCATTTCAAAGACAATCAAATCATAACATCATCATCATTACTACAAGAATGTAATAAATTTTAAAGAGTTTCCATTTGGAACCTTGATGCTGAACAAGAATAAGCCTAATTTTATGGTATAAATATAAGAAATGATTAATAGCATTATTAAAGTTTATTAAGATATTAACATATTGATATTTTATAATACATTATTTAATACATTAAATGTATTAAATATACAATTAAGAAATTGATATACAATTTATTGATATATTTTAAGCCATGCATCTCTTGTTCTGTTGATTATAGATCGGGGAGAAAGGAAAGGTGGGAAGGTGATTATCAGTGAGCAGGATCATTTCTGTTTACTTGCTAATACCTCACTACCTGTTTCTATCATTTGGAGGGCCAGAGGCTTCTTGCTTCTAGTCTTTGGACCCAAAATTTAACTTAATTATACCACTGGCAGGTAAACAGTTTAAATTTCTCACTTGCGCCTTGACCATACCAATTTATCTGGTTCTTGATTATTCAAGCATCTCTTTAAGAGTTAGTACTAGAATTGTCATTCATAGCAAAGGAACAAAGATGAAATATGTGCTTAAGATTTTATTTATTTATCAAATTTATATAGTGGCCCATGTTCCCCATAGGGGACTCTGGGTGACATATAATAAATAAAACAGCCAATACAAAACAGACAAGAATCTAAAAGCCACAGTAATAAACAACATAAATACAAAAATACTACCGTAGCTCTGGGACAAAGGGAAGATAAAAATGATCCCCTCAGCAATGGAGCCATTGGGACAAATATCTGATTCCCTGGCAATCTTGAGGGCTTTATGAAAAATCAAAACAGGCTTATCAAAGTTTTACTTTAGAACGGAAGTGCAAAATGTGTGGTCTCAGGGATATATTCATCCCATGAAACCTTAAGAGTGGAACTCCCCAGAATCCCCTCCCACCACAAGTTTATAATTTTAACGTGAGAGAAGAAAAACTACTCAGTGTAGGACTGGGGAATAGTCCTGTTAAGTATATTCAATTTAATTCAGTTTAGTTAATTTAAATGTAAATGAAAAGAATTTGATTTGCCCCCCTTGTTCCACCTGTTTTTGGTTTTTTTTTGGAATAGACCGTAATCCTAGGACACCACATAAAAGCAAGTCATTTGGGCTTAGAAAAACTGTGCAGCTGTTCTAAACTCTTGTGTAGTTGTAAAGGATTTAAAAGCTGATTAGACTTATTGGCCTACCTCTTTGGAAAGCAAGATTGTCCCTTAGTTAAAAAATGTATTGAAAAAGGCTTAGAATGAAGTGACAAAAAGTAACAGTGCCTGGATTGTTTTCCTTTTAGAATCCAGTTGATTTCTGAGATTTCTGGGATGGAGATTTTCTCATTCTGATGTGAACTGCTGAGGCAGCTGTTTTAAGAAAAAAAAATCTATGTGATAAAAGAGAAATGGTCAGGAGGTTAGGATGTTAATTCCTCTCTGGCTTTTAAGATACCATTTCAATAATCCTCAGGTACCTGTGTTTATTTGGAGTCTTGGATCATCGGTCTTCATACCAGTATGTCCTACAATCAAAGTTGACATGTGGTTTGTGGGAGTAGCAAGAGCTATAACAAGAAGAACAATGAAGCAAAATAAAAGCCACAATATAAAATAAGTCACATGGCTCCAGGATATTTTGGGGGGGAAACTTTTTTTTAAATAGGTATAAGAGGTTTCATTGAATTTCATGTAGTCTATTGTTTCCTATCTCTGCATTGGTGCTCATCTATGCCCTATAGGCTATATGATATCTCCCTCATGTCACACTTTCAATAATCAGTCCAATATCTCTCTTTTCCACAAATTTTAGAGCAGAAGCATATTATAATACTTCATTTTGATAAGTAGCAGCTTATAGAAACCTTTTAGGTATATGTTAATAGCTTGCTAACAGTAGTATCATTAGTAAAAAAGAAAGCTGATAAAAATATTCAAAATAGTATGCATCTAACACTTTAGACTGGCTATAAAATGTAATTCCAGAAAAAATCAGAATTGATTTATTGGCTCTTTTAAACCTCTTACTTAATGACAAAATTGATTATTTGTTTAGATATCTTTTTGTGGGTGGGAATACAGACTCACAATTCAAAACAATTGTTCAATTTTAAGAAAAATACTGGGCAAAGGTTGGATAAATATAAATCAAAATGTTGCCTTATCTCAAATATCTTTCCTATTAATCTTCTAGACTTCTTTGAAGAAATTGATTGCCTGCTATTAGTAGAATGCTTAATTTTTCCATATATTTACAAAAGCATTATAACCATATTTTGTGTCTACAACAAATAATTTTCAATACAATTTGTACCAATTGTAATATTGATGTTTCCTAGTGTTATCTAAAAAAGGGGTCGAGTTTATATAAAGAATATATTTGATGGTGACAGAACACCATCATTTGTGTTTGTAAAAATACTACACATAGTAGTATAAATTAGTACAGCTTCATTTTCTTGAGACGGTTGACAGCTGGCGTTTCCTCCCCTCTCTAATGCCTGCCATTGGTCTAGTACAGGGGTAGGCAACCTTGGCTCTTTTATGACTCATGGACTTCAACTCCCAGAATCCCTGAGCCAGCATGGCTGGCTCAGGAATTCTGGGAGTTGAAGTCCACGAGTCATAAAAGAGCCAAGGTTGCCTACCCCTGATCTAGTATAATTATTGTCCCTCCCATCTGTCTTCTTATTTTTCTCAAACAAATTTTCTAAGTGATAGTAGGTCTAAAAGCAAAATGTTGCTCAACTTTCCATCCTATAATGCTGCTGTTATTGTTGTTTGGTCTGGATGTAACAATGGATGTTGCTGAGAAACAAGAGACTTTTAAATTGGAAGGTCATAACCTGAAGTTTGAATGGCATGGATATTTATGGTATGATAATATTAAATTTGATATGGATTTCCTAAATCATTTTATTAAAATAGCCACATTGAGAATATGGAATAGATATAAGATTGTGACTGAAAACTCTTCTATGGATCTCAACTCAGGAAGCATACAATAGAAAACAAACAGCAGATAAAGACAAATGGTTGACATATTGGGAATTATTGGAAAACCATTGAGGGAAATTTAAAATTAAATCAAGAGAGCAGTTAATAGCAGACAGAGGTAAGATGTCAATTCCCATTAGAGTTATCAAAAGAATCTAAATACGCAAAAAGAGTCATGGTATGGAGCAAAGTAAGACAGAATTTGAAGTAAAATTGTGAACTGATGATGGATATGTATTTGCTAACATGTTTAAATTTCTGTGGAATTTGAAACTGAGGAAGAACAAGTTAAAGAATGTATGATGATAAAATGGGCTATGAATTTTAATTATGATATACAGATGAACCAATGGGAAATTATGTGGTTAAAAGAATTGAAATTTAAATTGATTATGATCTTAAACAGAATTTGTATAAAATGATCCATTGCTGATGCATGATGCAGAGAGATGGAAAGATTCAACAGTACCCTCTATAGAAGAATAGAAGTGAAATTGACAAATTGTGCTGAATTAGCTTTTTTGGATTACAGAAAAGACACTCTACTATGACTGGAAACCTTGATTGGACTTTTTCAGTAAAAATAAATAAAATGAGTTTGTGATATGTGGTTTTGATGATTAGATAGGATAGATTAGAGAAAGTAAAATATTATGATGTAACTTTAGAAAGAAAATTTAAAATATAATTGTGCTTATAACTGCTGTGAAGAATATCGGAAGCCACTTCTTCATGTTTTTTTCTTTAGTTTCTATTTTTTTTCAACTTTTTTCTTTTATTGCACTTTTTACTTTCTGTTTGCTTTTTCTTTTTTTCTCTTACTTAAATTAGTTTGTATTAGCTTTCGTCTTTTTTAAAACCTTCATTGAAAATGGTTTTTTAAAAAAAAAAAAATAATAATACTGCTGTTATCAGGTGACTATGCTTGAGACTATGGGTGAGGAAAAAAAGGACAAAAGAGGCATCTGCCAATCTACTTTTCTCACTTTGGTGAAAAGGAAGGGGAAAGCTGACAGTTGCAGCATCCTCACTGGAGGTTTAAGTGACAGTGGAGCCTGGGAATTGGCAAGCAAGGTTTAAATCCCAGACAGCTCTGCTGTGTGAAGGGGGGAAAAAGTTAGTATTATCAATAGTGTACCAATGACTGATGCCTGGCCTGTTGTAAATTGGAATGTGAAATGACATTCTTCTGTTCTGATCTGATAGGTATGTTCTTGAAAACCAGCCTCATGTAATTCTACTGGGCTTTCCTTTATGCATGCTTAGAATACCAAGCAAAAGATAAAGGCAATACATCCTTGGCAATTAACCTTTAGGTAACTGACAGCACCAATACTGCCTAGAAGAACTGTAACTTTTTTTTAAGAACAACTAATTCTTGCCCTCTGGACTGAATGGCAAATAATATTCAGGGCGGAAAAAAATTACTATAACTTCAGTGGAACAATTTTAGAATTTAAGCAATTACTTCTAATCCAGAAAGAGCTGAAGAAACTTATTGGATGAGAAGAGAAACCTCTTCAAAGAAAAACAAGAATCTCCATAGACATTTACCTCTTATCCATGTGTCAACACAAACGTTAGGTTCTCACTTGTCCAATTTAAGTTAATTGCTACAGTCCTTCACAATTTTTAAAAGGTTTTGTGTACATATCTTTAAAGATAAGCAATGCTTATTGTAGATTATTTCCAATAATGCATTCATTTTAATGGACATATCCTCCTAAGAAAGCCATGCTGTATACATTTTGGATTAGATAATTGCATATCAAGAATCAGATAAATGTGAATACTGAAGGATAACTGTATTTCAATTATCAAATATGTTTGGAAATCTAAGAAATTACTTTCTTCTCTATAAACAAAGAAAACAATGCAGTTAATGACTTTAATCCAACCTATGACAATATAGGTTTATTATTATAAGAACTTATTTCCTTCTAAGAACTTATTTCCTTCCTTCAAATGTTATATAAACTACAACAAGGAAGTTGAATTTTTTTTGTTTAGTATTGTACATTTCATGCTACATAAATTACTTTCTTCTCAATACACAAGGAAAACAATGGCGAAACTATAGTACTTTGGTGCATCTACTACAATGTAAGTTTATTGGGGCTTGTTCTATTATAGTTAAGAACTTTCCTTCCTTCAAATGTTATATAAACTATAACAAGGAGTATTTGTCAAAGTACAAACTGCACATTCAGTACATTCTATACTATATTTCCCTCAAAAAAATCAGGCAGGTATATCCACATTTCTCCTTTATATTTATGACAACAATTGAGTCCAGAATTTTGGTCTTAAGTTGTACTCATAAGTCAAATCACCATATGGCCAGAGTCAATTTTATGTCCATTTTATAACGGTCATTAAACAGGCCATTGTGGTCATTAAGCGAATCACACAGTCATGCAAATCATGTGGTTATAAATCCAAATCCAACTTATTGAATGGGCTTTTTTTTTCTTTGCTGGAAAATGTCACAAAACATGATCATGTGACTGTGGGACGCTGTAACTGATCATTAATGTGAGCTGGTTGCCAAGAACACAAATGTGATCACATCCTTGTAGTTGTAACTTCAAGGACAGGCCATAAGTAACTTTTTATTTTAGTCCGTTGTAACTTTGAACTGTTGTTAAGTGACCACTGATAGATCAAGAACTAACTGTATTCTTGCAATACCTGGATAGGATAGGATAGGATAGGATAGGATAGGATACAATAGGATAAGATAGGTTGAGAAAAAGTAACCCACCAAAAACAACTCCATGTCCACCATAAAATTCATGACAGAAAAATCCATGGTTAATCTACGTCAAATAAATGTGACATTTGTATAATTGATAGAAGTATGATTTTTTTGGAAATTATTTATGCTCACCTAATTACTTCTTCTTTCACATTAATGTATTGTTCTGTTCCAAACCCAGGTCATACCTAGTTATTATATTCAGATCACATCATTGTTATACAAAGTGCAAACATTTAAAATTATAAACATTCTTTTCTTTAGAGTATAGCCTTGAAAGCTTGACATTTTTATATTCTCTTGATTGTATTGCATTTTGTGCCTCTTAATTTGGGATGTGAGCCAGGAAGTTGGAGTGCAGTACAAAATAAAATTATATGACTATATTTAGCTGGACCAAAGCTTCCACTTGAACTCCATTTACTAGATTATTCCATTCCACAAATATTACTTTACATCAAAGTTCTATTGTTGATTTCCTCACCTTTCAGTTAAAAAATAGTACCCCTAGTCCAGGCGTAGGCAACCTTGGCTCTTTTATGACTCGTGGACTTCAACTCCCAGAATTCCTGAGTCAGCATAGCTTAGCTTGGAAACCTCTCCCTTTCCCCTCAGCATGGCTGGCTCAGCAATTCTGGGAGTTGAAGTCCAGCATGGCTGACTCAGGAATTCTGGGAGTTGAAGTCCACGAGTCATAAAAGAGCCAAGGTTGCCTACCCCTGCCCTAGTCCTAATCCATTTATTTGCCATTTGTTGAATCGATTTTGTATTTGTGAGAACCAACAGATTAACATAAGCAATTTGTAGTTGTAGTGCAAATTAGAATGCATTATTCTTATTTACTTAATACATACTTCTGAGAAAACATTCCTAAATGTATGTTTATGCTATATATTTCTTACATAAAGCTCAACAAATTAAATTATGTCTTTCAGGACATTTTATAAGCTTTTGGTATCAGTTACTTAATATCATCTAGATCAGGCATGTCAAACTGCCGGCCCACAGGCCGGATACGTCACGTCGAAACCACCCCCATCCCATTGTCAGCAATGGGGAAAAAGTCACGATACGTTGCACGATGTCATGTGATGTCACAAGTTTGACATGCCTGATCTAGATGAAAGAACAATGAATATACACAAACTCATTTAGTTGCTGTAATTTTTCATCATTTACATATAATTTACAATCATTCACTCCATTTTTCTGTCAAACATAATTACCTTTATTTTTGGTACATAATTTTTTCAAATTCATATTTACTAAAGAAATCTTAGGAAGGCCTTGCCTTAGTGGATCAAGCAGTTAAAAGTGGCAGCGGAATGTTTATATTTTCAGATGTGCAAAATTGATGTCCGCCCTTCCAGGTAAAGTAGACAGGAAACATGACTAGATGAACTAATTCTACTTCATTGTAAGACTATATTAACATAATCTAAGTTTTTTTCTCTGACCGTTAAGCCATTGGGGATTTCTCTTGTACAACTGTTTCCTAGGCAGATCTCTTCCCCTTGTCCCCCCAAATCATCCACACATCAGAACTGAAGAAGCTTCTTGGATGAGAAGCAAAACATCTTTAAGGAAAAACAAAGAAATTCCAGTTGCCTCTTGAAAAAGCACCTTTGGGACAACCATAACCTGGATGGTTGAGAATCTCCATTGACATCCACATATTCCATTATAGATATATAGTTGGACATCTGTTCCGATGATATCATACTCTATAGTAATGGATGAGCTCACCCAGCAGCCTCATGTAATGTTAAATAGGAGAGGGAAAAGCACCGAACATTGTGGCAGCCCACATAATAGGGGCAGAGGATGGGACATTTCTTCCCCAATCACCCCCAATTGAAATCTATTCTAGAGGAAGGAGGCAAACCAGCATAACACTGCGTGGCCAACTCCCAATCCTCTGAGCTGATCTAGAAGGATACCATGGTTGATGGTATTGAAAGCTATCAAGAGGGGAAGGATGGATGCACAACCCCATCTTGCTCACGTCAGAGGTCAAAAATGTGACCAACATTGTTTCCATCCCATACCCAGGTCTGAATCTTGACTGAAAAGATCCAGATAGTTGATTTCCTCCACAGCTCTCAAAGTCTGTTGCGCAACCACCTTCTCAACTACCTTCCCCAAAAAAGAGAGATTAGGTACTGGGTGAAAATTGTCCAGTATGGTGGGTTCAGTGATGGCTTCTTGAGGAGAAGCGAATCAAGGCACAACCTCATTCAAAGAATTAACTAGAGCCCATATACACATCCATGCACATGCAAGCACACACAAATATGTATATAGCATACATGGAAATCTATTTGTGTTTTTCATAAGAATTCTGGATAGCACATTGAAATTATGGTACAAATTGTGTCTAAGAATTGAAAATATTGTTGCAGGTACCTAATTTAAAAATGGCAGGTGCAGGAGAATGTGCAAATTATTGAACCATTACACCAATACTTCACAGAAGATTTTGCTTAACATTATAAAGTTTAGAGCCATACATGGGGAGAGGAATTCTAAATGACTAGGCACTTTAAAAAAATAGTGAGTTGTGAGATCAAATAGCTAATGTAAGATGAATAATGAAAAGAGTGATAGAACACAAGAAAGTATATCTTTGCTTCACTAATTATAGCAAGACCTTTAACTATGTCATTTAGACAAAAATATGGAATGTGTAAGTATGGCATACCACTTCTACCTCTTCCTTTTTTCTGTTCATAGACACTTTCTGTTCAATTTGTAAAATTGAATTTACAGATATACTGTTGTTTTGGATATTGAAGATAATAAGACAAGTATATACAGTATATTATTTTCATATTTATTTAACTAATATAGCAAAGAGAAGAAAGTCAAGATCAGCAATGAATTTGGAGATCAAAACACTAACAATTTGAGATGTGCAGGGAATACAGCTATATTAGTCAAAAATAAAAAAGAATTAAAAATAGAAATTGAAAAAATCTTGGTTAATGCTAAATATCAAAAAGGCAAGTATAATAGTTTAAATGTCTGGTGAGTTTATAGTTGAAAGTGAAGAGAATGGATACTATTGTTCTTGGGCTCAAGAATAAATAATAGTACACAATATATTGAAAAAGAAAATAGGTTAATCCTAAGGAGGAAGAAGTTTAACTGTAACAAGTTAGACAAGGTCATTTAAATAATAAATATTGGTGTGGCTAGAAAAAGAGTATTTCCAGTTTCCAGTGATAGTATGGCTATAAAACTGAGATATAAAAATAGTAGCTTTCAAGTGATGGGTTTCGCAATGATTAGTAAGAGCACTTTGGGTTGCAAAAGAACCTGGACCAAATAAAGTTTGACTTTTCTGTTGAGAGTAATGATCAGTAACAGAAACTCATATATTCTTACTTAGAATAACAGAGTTGGAAGGGATCTTGTAGGTCATCTAGTCAACCCCCCCCACCCAAGCAGGAGACCCTACACCATTTCTGACAGATGGCAGTCCAATCTCTTCTTGAAAGCTTGACTTCTGAAAGCAAACTGTTCCATTGGTTGATTTTTCTCACTGTCAGAAAATTTCTCCTTATTTCAAGGTTGAATCTCTCCTTGATCAGTTTCCATCTGTTATTCCTTGTCTGGCCTTCAGGTGATTTGGAAAATAGGTTTACCCCCTCCTCTCTGTGACAGCTCCTCAAATATTGGAACACTGCTATCATGTCTCTGAATGAGTTACAACTAGACAAAGCACTAGAAAAAATTACTATGCTTAGGAAGGTTGAAAGGCAGGGAAAAATGCATAAGATTGAGGGACAGAATAAAAGAGATTTTGAGTTTATCCTTGGAAATTATTACCCAGGCAAGAAAAAGTGGGGATGATGACCATTTGTCTTGCTGTTATCAGCAATATAAACCTTCCTTGAGTATCTATGCAGGGATTCTGAAGAAGAAAAAAAAACACTGCTACTATGTAATACTAATATTACTATGATAATTTGGTTCCTCTAATATTGTATTTGGAATTTTCCATTAATCTTAGCTTTTTCTTTGGCTATTTTGGATATAGTCTGTTTTGCTTAGGAACATTTTATTTTTATGTTTTAAACCACAACAAATTATATTGGAAAAGCAATATATACAAAGTTCTCAAATAAATTTTAGAAGCCCTGTGGTATAACTTAAGAAAAAGTAGCAACAATTAGGGTCCTTTGTTGACTATATTTAAGACTGAATTACAGGATTATTTTACTTAACTACTTTTATAACTCCTATTAAGTATAGTAATACTATTAATACAAACTACAGTCAGGTTCCAAAAATTAAAAAAATAAAGGAATTTCTAAGCCAATCCAATTGCTTATAAGGTTGATTGCAACCAATGCATAAACAGGAGTTAATAAAAAGAAATACGATTTTTAAAGATATAATAGACATGCCAAATGTTTTCCAGAGTTAAGTGTGGTTTGAATTTAATCAGTAAGGGATAGGAGGTGGTGGAATACCATGGGCCCACTGTGGTAGTTTATATTCCCAAAAATGTCAGGTTAGGCAAATTGAAAGATACTGATGCTGCAGCAGCAGTTACACTGAAATTACCCCAAAATTAGGGTTCATGTACCTCAGGGCAAATTATGGCATGTGTTGGTCACGTTACATTTGAAACTGTCAGTAATTTCCTTTACATATACTGTACATTGTATTTTTACATATTGTCAGAAAACAAGCCAACACCTTCCCTTGGGGGAGAAGGAAAACGTTACGCTACCAAGTATATTCGTGGTAAAAATAATGAGCTATTCAGACAGTTGGATTTTTTTTTTTTTTTTTTAAAAAGTATCCCTGATCCTAATGACTTGAGAAGGGAGTTATAAAAAAAACCAAACATTTGTCCATGCACTCCTTAAACAATTTCGAAGTTAATGACCCCCAACTTTCCCTCACTCCCCTCCTTCGGGGCCTTTCTCTAGAACTGAGGGGGTCAAGATGGGAGAGAAGGCAGCCGAACAACCAGGGACGCTCGTGCAACTGCGGCCATTTTAAACATGGGTGCGAGGCGGGGTGGGGAAGGGGGAGGCAGAGGTGTTGGGTTCGTTGTCAAATTAGCTACACTTTCTTTTTCTGCGGGGCCGGCCTCTGGGAGGGAGCGAGCCCCCCAAAAAGGCCGATAGACACACCGCGGTGGTCGCGTACCGATCGGCGCGGCTTGATTTCGGGGCCACCGGCGGGGGTTGAGGGGAGCGCTGCAAGGAGGGAAAAAACGTTGGCCGCCGCACAGCCGCCACAGCCTCAGCCGGGAGGGGGGAAGGGTGGCGGCGAGGAGCAGCCTGGCTCGGTTGGGTTCATTCGTTCTTACCGCCCCGCCTTTGGGTGGCAGGCAGCACAGCGGCCAGAGCGAGCCCGCCGGCGGGACTGCAGCGGCCTCGTCTCCTTCTTCTCTTGTCTGCCGCGAGCGGCTGAGAAGCTCTGCTATCGCCGAGCACAATAAAGGGAGGCGGGCGAAGAGAAGGCACCCGGCAACGTTTCCCTTTCGCGCTTCGTAGGCCTGGCCGGGTGAGGGGCCCTTGAGCAGCCATCCCCCATCACAGCCGGCGCCTCCAGCCAGTCGCTGGGAAGTCGGCCGGGGGAGGCAAGGCGGAGGAGGCGGCGGAGGCGGAGGCGGCGGCGGCGGGCGCAGGCCGAAGGGAGAGGCCTAGTGTGCCCTACCTGCACCTCTGAGACACGGCGCCTAGGCCAGAGCGAGAAAAAAAAAAGGCTGGTCGGCGCAATGGTGTGAAACGAGAGCAGCGCCTGAGTGAAGATGGCCGGTGGTGGCGGCCTCGGCGGGGGCAGAAATGTAGGAAGCATCCGACAGCCGGCCTTTCTTCTCGATGGTAAGTGGATTTCGAGGGGAACTGGGGGGCTGGAAGCCGAAGCGCGCTTCCCCGAAAAGAAGCCTTTTCCCTGGGAATTCAGGGCGTCCTACTTCAGAGTAAACCTATCTCGAAAGGCGGGTGGGGAAGGGAGCAGCTGGACCCTCTTCGCGTTGGCTTCCACGAGTGGGAATTTTCTATCCTATAGGATCGGGAAAGTCTTGCGGGAGTGGGGTAAAAGAGGAGCAGGAGCGGGTTTACTGTCTACTTTTTTCTTTTCGTTTACCAAATCCAAACAAAAGCAAGAGAAAAACCTGCAGGCTGGGAGGGGAGCGGTGGTAGGATGGCTGGCAAAGGTTAATATTTAGATAAGAGATGAAGCTAATTGAGTCAGACTTTTGTGTAGTAGTCTTCATTGTGGCAGCTGCTTGGCACCCCCTTTTACTTTATTTTCCTTTTGCCCCATAAAGAAGGTTCTCGTTTTCTGCATTGATTATTTTTAACGCTATCTTGAAGATACTGAGAGGAAAAATAATCAGATGATAGAAAATGCTGATGTGAGAATTACTATACCCGGTTTATATGGTTTCCCCCACTACCCCCCCCCCCCCAATTTATGTGCTTCTTTCCCCATATCTTGCTGGACATTAATTGGTGAGAAAACAGTTTACAGTGCTATCATAGATACCTTTACTGGGAAGTTAAGGCTTATTCTAGGAAGGTGGGCATGCCTATGCTATCTTAATTGAGCATCCATATTAGAAGAAATATCAACTCCAGGCCAACTCAGAAATCACAAAAATGGGCATCTTTTCTATATATTCTGGATAGAACAAAATGTGAAAAGTACCTTCCAAAGTTAAGTATAAAATGCTAGAATAATAAATTCCTTTTGGTAATTATATTTTCTTTGATGACTTAAATAGCTTGATATTCTGCTTCTCTCTCCAAGAATAATTGAATGGAGTTTTTTTTCTTATAAAAGAGATTCTAAGATTAGAATTTTTTTTTAGCTGTTGTTTAATTTTGAGAGTAGGATACATTCATATGTTGAATGTGCTGTCTAACATTGATAATGTTACTTTTAATGTCTGCATCCATGAAATGAGGTAATAAGGTTTCATACCAGCTCTTCAAATTCTGTGGGGAAGAATGATGTGAAAGCAGGTTCATATGTTACTTCTTTAGATTTCTGTGGAAATGTACTGGATTTATTATCAGAGCAAAGATTAAACTACCTTTTTCCTATATTTTGAATAGCATATATGTATATATAATTCAGCAGTAATGCTTACAGAGTCATCAATACATTTCCTACCTGCTTTGCATACCTAAAAAGGAAAATATGAAGCATTCCTAAAATTTAATAGTATAGGGATTGTAGCAGTGCAGTGACAGAAAATGACACTGCGCTATTGAAGCATGCTGAAACAAAAGGAATACATTGGTAGTTGTCTCATTTGGAAAGTTGTATATATGAAACGGCTCTCTGTGGTTGGGCAGTTTTTGCCACATCATAGTAATAAACCTCTTCACAAATGTTTGTGAAATAAAAATGGCTATAATGTCATATGAAGTTGTTTCATAAATAGTGGTTTCTCAGGCATAGAAGCCTTTATGCAGTTTAGTCTCAAATTGCTATTGATAAGTGTATTTTAGTGTGTTATCTCAGTACAACCACAGGGGTGTAGTCCACATTAACTAGCATTCCACTTATCAATGTCAGGTAGGTAGATTTGTGAATCAATCTTGAGCCATTTATTTTATCTTGTATTAATACTTATTATTAGTAGTAATTATTACATAGCATTGTTTTAGAACTTCTCACAAGTGTTTGTATATAAATGTGTAGGTACATGAATTACTGCTTGGATTGCAGGATTATGAACCTGTTGCATTTACTTCATTCAGCTTGTTATTTAAATCAAATATGGGGCTAAAATTCCCTGCAATAACTTGGAAAACGGGAATATTTACTAAATGTTAACTTCCTATATTAACATCTGAATTGCATATATAATAGTACCATTCATATGTAATGATCTCAGAACAATTATGGCTTATTAGACCAAGAACTAGTGTTCCTCCTATTTTTGTTCCATAATTTAATCCAATTATTCTAAGATTAATTTTCCAATCTCCATCAAGATTTTAGAAACCGTTTGGTTCTTATTTTAATATATTATCTTTCTAATCAGTTTGCAGTCTATAACTGTCCTCAGGAGCAAGCTAATTTAAGACTGAACTGGGCCAACAGAGAATAAGGAACAAGGAAGAATCATTGGATTATTGGAATGAACTGGGAGGGCAAGATGAGCAGGATAGGGGTGTTTTCACTGATGGTACTAAATAAATGGTACTAAATAAAACAGCTGCAGTGACATTTGTAATTTTGAATAGGTATCATAGATTGCTATGGTGACAGTCACAGAAAGGCTACCATAAAAAAGGAGGAAATACAAAATGGCTGTTGTAGGTGAATGGCTAGTTCACAGTAAAATAGCAAAATCTACATAAGACAAATAGAAAGTGGCTCTTTTAATAGTCATCGTTTTTATATGTGGTCACCTTTAAATATAAACAAATTAATACATGATGTGTATGACTTTATGGTTTCTATACTGATTTTTAAAACATTTTAATGAAAGTTAAATATCAGTTCTGCATTGGTATGATAAAGATAGTTAACACATCAAAGCAGAATTTGCACCAAATCAATATCAAATAGAAAAATGAAGCTTGGACCATTTCTCGCTATAATTTGAATATTGTATTCTCATTTACAGGTTACTTATGTTCATTGCACCACAAGCATGAACTTGTTTTATTAATCTTATTAATGATGCATAGATCTCATGTATCTATAGCTCTAGAAGATGACTTGAGTAACTCCTTTTAAAGAAGATAATTGAATATTTAGTTTAGTTCATTATGGCATACCAATAGTTACCAGCTAGTTTACCTTTTCCAGATATAAATACCTTTTTAAACTGATAATTGTATATAATAGCAATCAGCTTATAGAAGTCTCTTTACCCTTCTTATGTTTTCCAGATATGTTGTAGCAAAATTTATTTACCTATGTATTTATGTTTATACATCATTCCAGTCGAATAATAGTTAAATATTTATAGAATAGAATGGAATGGAATAGAGCAGAGCTGGAAGGGACCTTGGAGGTCTTCTAGTCCAACCCCCTGCTTAGGCAGGAAACCCTATACCATTTCAGAAAAATGGTTGTTCAGTCTCTTTTTAAAAACTTCCAGTGTTGGAGAATTCACAACTTCTGGAGACAAGTTGTTCCACTGATTAATTGTTTTAACTCTCAGGAAATTTCTCCTTAGTTCTAGGTTACTTCTCTCCTTGATTAGTTTCCATCCATTGCTTCTTATCCTGCCCTCACGTGCTTTGGAGAATATCCTGACTCCCTCTACTTTGTGGCAACCCCTGAGATATTGGAAGACTGCTATTATGTCACCCCTAGTCCTTCTTTTCATTAAACTAGACATATCCAATTCCAGCAACTGTTCTTTATATGTTTTAGCCTCCACTGCCCTGATCATCTTTGTTGCTCTTCTTTGCACTATTTCTAGAGTCTCAACATCATTTTTACATTGTGGTGACCAAAACTGGATGCAGTATTCCAAGTGTGGCCTTACCAAGGCATTATAAAGTGGTATTAACACTTCACGTGATCTTGATTCTATCCCTCTGTTAATGAATAGCCTAGATAAAACTATGTTGGCTTTTTTGGCAGCTGCAGCACACTGCTGGCTCATATTTGAGTGATTGTCCACTAGAACAATCAGCATGATCAATGGCTGCAAGATGGGAGAGATAGTTATTATTAATGCACAACACAAAGTTGAGGAAAAGCGACTTAGCGGCACTGTTGGGAATTGTATGAATAAA
>NW_015386894.1:0-2887 GCF_001527695.2 Protobothrops mucrosquamatus
TCCCCTTGAGCTGCATTACTTAACCCAGACTACTAGGCCTGCCCATGAACTGACAAGGACCGTACATAGTCTTGTAAGTATTTGGGAGGACCTCTGGCCCGCCCTGATCTTCTCATGGCCGGTGTGTGTGCCTGGCCTGCCAGCTCGCCTGCCAGGCTAGGCAGACCAGGACTTTGTTGCCCCAAAGACCCAGGGGACCAACCCAGCTGCTGACTGGATGGATCTGCTAAATCCAAGCCAGGGTTCCTTGGGGGGGTGGAATTCCCCAAGTCCAGTGGTGGGGTGGAATTCCCCAAGTCCCCAATGGACTCCTCTTGGGAGCCCTGTCCCTCGAGCCCTAGACCAGCAGCTGGAGTGGCCTGAGTGCCAGAGGCCGGAGCTGCCTCCATGGCGAACCCCCTTTCTGCGGACTCCCTGTTTGGAGCAATAGCTGAAGCCTGGGGATGTTGGAGAGCCCGTGGTCCACAATCGTAATTGTGGTCCTCCTCCCCCCCGAAAGCAGAGCTAGGAGTGGAAGAGTTGCTGGGAAGCCTCCAGCAGAGTTGGTCAATGTGACATCGGATCACACGACCATCGTCCAAGGCCACTTCATATAACAGCAGCCCAGAGACCTTGCATACCACTGCTGTGACCCAGAGATGTCCTGATCCATAGTTCCTTGCCCAGACCGGATCTCCCACTTGTAGTCTCCTAGGTGCCCGTGGCTGTGACATCTGTGAAGCCACCCGGTCTGGGTGCAATCTGTCCAGTTTCGTGATGAGGCGGCGACCCCAGCGGAGTTCAGCTGGGCTCTTTCCAGTAGCTGTGCAAGGTGTGGTGCTGTGGCAAAGAAGAAAGTCCGCTAACCTGTGATGCCAGGTCCTGTGCATGATCCTCTTTAAGGCATCCTTGGTTGTGCACACCATTCATTCAGCCTGGCCGTTGGAAGCTGGATGGAACGGTGCAGATGTGGCATGCCAGATCATGTTGGTCTTGAGGAACGCCTTGAACTCAGATGACATGAATTGGGACCCGTTGTCGGAGACAAGGACATCTGGAAGTCCATGTGCGGCGAAGATCCCTCTCAGCACCTGGATGGTCCTAGCAGTGGTAGTGGAGGAGACAGGCATGACCTCTAGCCACTTGGAATGGCTGTCCATGAGAATTAAGAAGAATTGCCCCTGAAAGGGCCCAGCGTAGTCGATATGGACCCTCGACCATGGGGTATGAGTCTCCTCCCATCTATGAACTGAGGCCTGGGGCATCTCCGGCCTTGTCTGTTGACAAACAGTGCACCCATGGACCTGGGCCTCGACGTCTTTGTCAAGCCCAGGCCACCAAAGATGGCTGCGCTCTAACACCTTCATCTGGACTATTCCTGGATGTCCCTCATGCAGAGACTGCAGGACTCTAGTCCTCAATGAGGTTGGGATTACTACCCGGCTACCCCATAGGACACACCCCTTGAAGGTGGAAATCCCGTGCTTCCTCTGCCAGAAGCTCTGGAATTCTCAGCCTGGACATGTGTCAGGCCATCCAGACAACGCCCAAATCAGCATGCGTGTTAGCGTGTGATCGGTGGCTGTTTCTGCAGCCATGTCCCTAGCTCTGAGCGGAGATTCAGGCAAGTCCTGAATAGACAGGATGCGGTTGGCAGTGCTGGATCTGCCTCTATCTGCTGTAATGGCAACCTGCTGAGACCATCTGCATGACCCATTTCTTTGCCTGGCTTGTGAACCAGTGTATGGTCATATGCAGACAGGAAGATAGACCACCTCAGCATTCGTGGGGATATTATGTGTGGGGTTTGTTTGTTCGTTGTGAACAACCCCAGCAGTGGCTTATGGTCTGTAAAGATCTTGAAGTGGTGGCCATATAGTCATATACGAAGTCATGGAACTTCTTTATGCCAGCCACTATGGCTAAGGCTTCCCTATCTATCTGTGCATAATTGCGTTCAGCTGATGATAGGGTTCTAGAGTAGTATGCTATTGGAACTTGTGTTCCATCAGCCTTCAAGTGACTTAACACAGCCCCAATCCCATAAGGGGATGCATCACAGGCGATGCACACTGGCAAGTTCTCATTCAAGTGCGCAAGGACCGCATTTGAAGAGAGCAAGGCCTTGACCTCTTTGAAGCTCTTTTCATGTGCTTGTGTCCACTGCCAACGGGCCTGTTTGTCCAAGAGCCGGTGTAATGGCTCAGCCACTGCAGCCTTGTGAGGAAGGAATGAGTGGTAAAAATTTAGCAGTCCCAGAAAGGCCTGAAGTTCGCCCTTGGATTTGGGACTTGGGGCCTGCCGAATTGCTTGCAGCTTGGATTCAGCAGGGTGGATGCCCTGAGCATCAATGCGGAATCCTAGAAACTTCGTGGAGGTAATCCCGATCTTGCACTTGTCTTGCTTAAGCTTCAGCCCCGCTTGGCGGAAACGTAGCAAAACGGCTCTCAGCCTTTCGGCTAAATTGTCAGCTGAGTCCCCAGTAATGAGGACATCGTCAAATACTGTAATGCTCTCTACATGGGGCTCCCCTTGAGGAGCACCCGGAGGCTCCAGTTAGTCCAGAATGCAGCCGCGCGGGCGGTGATGGGAGTGACTCGTTGCTCCCATGTAACGCCGCTGTTGCG
Organism: Protobothrops mucrosquamatus; assembly: GCF_001527695.2. Lineage (NCBI taxonomy): Eukaryota > Metazoa > Chordata > Lepidosauria > Squamata > Viperidae > Protobothrops > Protobothrops mucrosquamatus. The sequence goes on from NW_015386894.1 coordinate 2,607, forward strand.
CGAGCTGCACTGGCTGCCGGTGGCTTTCCGCTCCATGGCATCGGACCTGGTTATCTCCGAGACCGCCTTCTGCCGCAGATTACTCTCATCGGCCGATACGCTCCCACAGAGAGGGTCTCCTCAGGGTGCCGTCAGCCAGACAGTGCCGGCTGGCGACCCCCAGGGGGAGGGCCTTCTCGGTTGGAGCCCCCACCCTATGGAACGAACTACCCCCAGAGATCCGGGTGATTCCGGATCTCCCCTCCTTCCGCCGCGCCCTCAAGACATGGCTATTTAAGCTA
>NW_015386894.1:5111-6697 GCF_001527695.2 Protobothrops mucrosquamatus
TTTATTGTATTTCCTAGAGGATTGTGTCTGGGTATCAATCTTTGTTGTTTTTAGCAATTGAGATGAGTCAATTACAATTAGTTGTTGATCATCAAAATTATCCAACAGATGTAAGTAGCTTTGTATGAAATTAATTGGCTTAGTGGTTTCCACATTTTCTCCCAATATAAATGTCTCTGTCTCTTTAAATTGTATGTCTGATGGACCATTTCTGGCTTTTTTGCCTTCATCAGTTAGCCATACCCTTTATGGGATTCGAACCTGGGCAGTTATACATACTAGTCAGTGATTTAGTCACTGAGCCACAGGTTCTCTTCCCGCCCCTCAAAATTCCTACACTGCACCTTGAGTGTGGCCTCCCCCCTCACATTGACTCTGGAATTTTGGAAATCTGTGAGGATGAGGTTTGACGGCCTGAGTTTCACCCGTAGGCTGCTTCTGCTGCAGACCTTGTTAAAGGTGTCTAGGGAGATGATCAATAGAGCAGTCCCAGTGTCCAGCTCCATCGACAAGGAGACCCCTTGCAACGTCATGTCGATGTGAAGCTTCTTCCTAAGTAGCCTGTGGACCCCCGTTCTAAAAATGCTCCTACGTGATGCACAGAAGCCCACCCTGTTCTGGCTGGGGACCCTGGTACCTTTCTGAGGCAATTCTTCTGGGTAACGTTCCTTCTGGCGACCCAAACAGATGGAGGCAATGTGGCCTTGCCTACCACAGGCCCTGCAGATGGCGGAGCGAAAACGGCAGTCTGTGTGGCGATGGCGGCCTCCACACCCGATGCACCGAGGAGATGATGCTGGCTGGGCCTTCCCTCCGTGAGGCCTTCTCCCTGGAGTCTGATGCAGCCGGTCCACTTCCAATTCTGGATCCTGTTCGGATTCTTCATGAGCAACCTCTTGATGGACGGTGGCTGGAACTTGAGGGGGCTTGGAGAGCTGCAAGGCCTTCACAGCTCCGCCTGCTGCTTCTTCAGCTGAAACTTCCCTCAGGGCATCTTGGAACGTGAGGCCTTCCTTCATGAAGAGCTTCTGCTGCAACTCCCGGCTTCGCAGGCCACAGACCAGCCGGTCCCTCAGTCTCTCTTCCAAGTCTTTGAACTCACAGGGCCTAGCTGCTTGTCGCAAGGCCTCAACAAACTCTGCCGCAGACTCACCAGGCCTCTGGTCCCTCTGCTCGAATGCGTGTCGCCAGGCAATCACTGAGAGCTTGGGTTCAAAATGCTCTCGAAGCATCCTCTTCAAGTCTGTGTAGGTGATTGATTCCAGTGGTGCTGGGGCGACCAGATTCTCCGCAATCTCGAAGGTCTCTTGCCCACACACACACAGCAGCGTGGCAGCTTTGAGGCCATCTTCTCAAATTTGATTCACCCGGAGGTAGTTCTCTACCTGGGCCACGTACGAGCTCCAGCGTTCTGGGTGAGCTGTGTCAAATTCTGAAAGCCGGCCTATCTTTGCCATTGTTTCAGCCCAGGAACTTCGTCCACACTTCCTGCTGCAAAGATTGAGAAGGGGCCCCCTTTTCTGAGCTCACCTCCAGCGTCTCAGTGCTGGCAGGCTGAGTCCTGAGTCTCCAGGAGCCACGCTTCT
>NW_015386894.1:7413-92266 GCF_001527695.2 Protobothrops mucrosquamatus
GGGCCACGTACGAGCTCCAGCGTTCTGGGTGAGCTGTGTCAAATTCTGAAAGCCGGCCTATCTTTGCCATTGTTTCAGCCCAGGAACTTCGTCCACACTTCCTGCTGCAAAGATTGAGAAGGGGCCCCCTTTTCTGAGCTCACCTCCAGCGTCTCAGTGCTGGCAGGCTGAGTCCTGAGTCTCCAGGAGCCACGCTTCTCCGAGCTGCAGTGGAGTCAGCTTGGCTTCTTAATCTGTTTGCCTTGCAGGCATTCCACCCTCGTCGCCAATGTTCTGTTTCAGGAAAACAGGCATTGAGACGAAGCAACGAGTTCCAACAGTTATTGTTCCTCACCTATAGACAGAAATCTTTCCGAACTAAGCCAAACTACTTTCATCATTAAATATATACTCTAAGAATTTCTAAAGAGGAGCTGACTTGACCCTCTTCCTCCCAGAAAAACTATCTAAGCTTCACTGTCTCTGTTCTAAAATGCAGCCCCTACCTCCTGGAAATCTGGAATACATTTCACCAGAGGGTCTAGGGAGATTCTCAGTCATTCAGGTCATGGTTGTCCCAAAGGTGCTTTTTCAAAAGGCAATTGGACGTTCTTTGTTTCTCCACCATTCAGTCAGAACTGAAGAAGCTTCTTGGATAAGAAGCAAAACGTCTTCAAGCAAAACAAAGAAAGTCCAGTTGCCTTTTGAAAAAACACTTTTCAGACATTCCACCGGAGGCATCTATATAGTAGTTATGGAAAGACAGAAGTACAGAAGGAAGTAGGTAGTAGGAAAACAGAAGATAAAAGTGGAGGATTGTGAGCTTATCATTTCCATGCTTGGGTTGTTTTTATAAAAGCTAATTAAGGCTATAGTCCCGTGTAATCTATGTGGGATTAAATCCCATTGATTACAGGCGGATTGCAAGTAGAGATATATTGGGTTCTTGTATATATCTATTTTAGTATTTTTTGCATTGCAAAAGCAGAAGAAAACATTATATAAATATGCAGCCATTCATATCGCAAAGGGTCTTGTTACAGTTTCTATGTCACATTGGAATCATTTACAAGTGATGCAATTAAGACAAAAGGTGTAATTAGCATTACTTGTAAAAACACCTCTGGAAATTAGAGTGGTTCCAGAGTAACAGATTTATTTTTGAATCCTTCACTAAGCATTTTCAGGAGTAGCTCTACCTTGTAACAGGATGAATTATTAATTCCAACAGCAACACGATGAAAAGATTAAATGATGTAAGGACAATGGACAGTTTTAAGAGCATTAGTTAAAAAACCCTGGGTGGACTTGAGCGTTTTAAATATTTAAAGCAGGGCTTTTCAACCTTTTCACCCTTTGTACCACTTTTAGGATATGGCAACATCCAAGTACCACCAGTCGCCTAGCAAGGTGTCAAAAACTTGATGACCAAAAAAAGGAAAAAAATGATAAAGTACAGGTAGTCCTCGACTTACAACAGTTCATTTAGTGACTGTTCAAAGTTACAATGGCACTGAAAAAAGTGCCCCCAAGCCACAGCTGAGCAAGACACCTGGCTGCCCGCCCGGCCACGCTCTTCCTCCTTTCTGAGGTTTTCATTGTTGTGAGCATTTCTGTTGAGGATTGGCAGCGGGGGTGGGGTGGGGGGGTGTTTGGTTTTTATTCCCCGTCTGCTGGGTGGTTGCAGCAGGTTTTGGTCACTTCACATGACCCTGGGACACTGTGACCGTCATAAATATGAATCAGTTGCCAAGCATCTGAATGTAAATCACAAGACCCTGGAGATGCTGCAACATTCCAGCTGATTGGCGCTTCTTCTGGGCTCAGCAGAAGTGCCAGGATCAGCGGTGAACTCCAGCTGGAGCCCGGCACTGATCCTGGCGCTTCTGCTGATCCCTGACAGCCCTGCAGCTCCAGCCATCTCTCGCTCAGGCTTGTGTGGTGCTGCCACCGGTTCAGCTCATTCCCCTCCCCCACTACCACCTGCCAGGTGCCAATGTACCACAAGTGGTACCCGTACCACTGGTTGAAAAGCCCTGATTTAAAGCACCTCCAGGGAAATCCTTGTTATTTATTTTTATTTCAGTGCCAGACTATTTTTGCCCAGATTGTTTCATGAAGTTTGAAATGTTTACTACTTTTAATATTTTTACAGTATAAAGTAGAAGCAGGTTTGATAGGTTCATTCGTCATTTTGGGACATAGTATCTGGCTTTGCAGATGATGAGAAAACAAACTATCCAAAAATATAAATAGTGAAGATCAAATGATTTCTTTGTAACTGTTCCTTAAAAGACAAAGGGAATACAGTAATACACATCAGCTTCAGATAGGAAATATGAAACATGGTGTAACTGATGTTTCACTATATTTCATTTTAACCAGTCCCCAAAGAACATTAAATTCTGAAGGTTTCATATGCTCACCTACCATCATGTTTGAGTCAGTTATTCAGTGAATATTCACATAAGGTGTTTTATTCAACTAATATAAATCAGGGAACACAATAATATTTTTACACTTTGGACATTCTATCTCATTCTTTTTCAGTTAAAAAAGTTCAATATCATTGTGTATGCATGGAAGATTCAGTATTAATGAATATTTAGTATAAATAAAGCAGAGAAGAAGCTTACTACATTATATGTAGATGGTTCTAAATATGCATATATTTTGCTTGATTTTCCAACAGGACAACTGAATTGGCAAATGAATGTAGACATCCCACTGGGAAATATTCTGATTGGGTTAATACTGTATACTATAGACATTCTCAGTCTATGGTGTTGTGTGGGTGAAAACATTGCCAGCAAATTAAAGCATATTGGATTACCTTAGAACAGGGGTATCAAACTGCCGGCCCACGGGCCGAATGCATTATAGCAAAACCGCACATATCCCATTGCCGGCAATGGCAAAAAAGTCGTGATATGTCGCGACACGTCACGTGATGTTGCAACTTTGACACCCCTGCCTTAGAAGATGACCAGTGTCAGACAAAGGCTCATCTAAATTATCATTTCTTTAAATATAAATGACTTAATGGCAGGATGAGGACTGGAATGTAGCCCCCTCTTGTTCATATAATTCTGGGAATGATACTACCTAAACTCAAATGCATTGCTCCAAGAAGAATGATATCTTCATAAGCAGTTAATATCGTGATAGGTACACTTGTGAGATTTTTCACTAAGTCACTTCCACAAGGAAGGCTCCAAACCTCAGAGGTGGAAGGAGTGGTGGGATTCAAATATGTGAACAACCAGTTCTCTGTGTGGATGCTTCTTCCAGAAGTCCATTCTGGGCCTGGGCAACAAAAAATTAGCTACCAGTTCTGCCGAAGTGGTGCGAACTGGCTGATTCCCACCACTGGGTGGGAGGAAAAAAGCAGGATTGTATCAGCTGGATCCATCCAACAGAAAGACATTTTGTGAAGCTTTGCAGGAATAGTTTTCTGAAACTCAGTACCCTATAAATGAGAAGGCTGGGATTTGTGATCCAAAATTTCAGTCAGTACTAGTGGGAATTATTGATTGTAAGTATACCAACAAACACACACACAAAATAGAATGGCTGAACTGATACTGATCTGTGGAGCTACAGTTCATGAAAATTAATAGAAAAGCAATTGAATGAATTTCTGGCTTGATAGTGTCCTTCAAAGATATTTATCCAAGACTATATTTTATATGAATATCATTCTAGGTGGATAAGCTATCCTTTCATTGGCTGTTCCTTCACAGTATTGCCAAGAAATTAACTCTTCTCCTTTGCCTCCTTCTAATCTACACATGAAGCTAAATTGTAAAATAGTTTCAAGATACTTCTTTAGTAAATACAACTACTTTCTTCACAGTTATATTTTGAGTAACTGTTTCATATAAATGAAGGATTTCACTCTCTTAGCCCATACACACATTTATGCCTAAATGAAATATTCAATTTCCTTTTCCTCGGGTACTTGCTTTGGTATGTCCCATGTTATCAACTCACTTTACATAGACTTAGAATAAGATAGGGACCGTTCTTTTACATAAAGTAGTACCGTATAAATTTCCCATCTCTTTTACGAACGAAGTCTTTTTTCCTATGGAGTATATAGTTGAAAACCCTTTCCTATACTTTTTCTTTTAACTAAATATAGGAAAGGATTTATGTCCTATAATTAGAAAACTTTCGTTTAAAATGAAAGCCTCACAATTACCCATCCAGTGAATACATAAGGAACAAGAATTGTATCAATACCTATTTTGTCAAATAACTGGTATTTATTATTTCTGCAAACAGTATACTTCTATGCAAAATGAGTTCTGTACAAGCCTCCATTTATAGGTACAAGAACATATTATAATTCAGAAATGTGAAGCTACAGTAACTTATTCTGGTTTGTGTTCTGTGATATATTGATCCATAAATTTTGTCTTGCAAAACTGATTCCCAGCCCACAGGATGGCCATGTATGTTAAGTCCTGGGAATAATGGCGCTTGAGACGAATCATCTTCAACAAGTCTTTATTGTTTGCTCCACTCTACGAACAATGACAACCCCAGAGGCGCGCAAGCCTCTATATATACTCTCAAATCCCCGGACAATTTCCCCCAGTCACAAGGTAGTCCTTTCCCGCCTTGCGCATGTGCGCAAGGCCGGCGCCGGTCAGTCTGGTCCCGGGCAGCTTTTGCAAATGCCCGGGACTCTTGCAACTTCCTGCGCCTGCTTCTGCAGGCACGGGACACAACACCCCTCCCCCCTAGAATAAACAATGCTGCGCCCGACATGGACGCCACCTTGGGTAGAAGGGTGTGAAGGAGCCGCCGTATCGTGGCAAATCATGCTGTCTAGTAGAAACTCCTTCAGTCGACCCAGGCAGCTCGTAGCGATGTAGCCTTTATTTCCGCATGCTTCTGGCGTCCACCGCGTCCGATGCAATGAATCTCAGCTGGGCCCTTGTCCTGATGATGCTTGGACCTTCTTCCAGCTGTTTGGTAACGCTTGTCCACCTTCGTGTGGATGGTTGCAGTCACTGGAGCTCTTCGAGTGGGCCGCAAAATCTTGGCCACTCCACTTGCAGATTCTTCTGCTGCTTTTCCAGCTCGCTGATCTCTCTGTTGAAACGTGTGTCTCCAAGCCCTGATCGAGGATCAGGGTCATCGTCTGCAGCCGCACGCACCCTCCAGCGATTCGTACTGGCAGGATAACGCTGACTTCCACGCCGTTCAAGGATCAGGGTCATCTTCTTCAGCCGCACGCACCCTCCAGCGATTCCGTACTGGCAGGACAACGCTGACTTCCACGCCGTTTCTTTCCCGGACTTCTTTGGGTGAGTCTTCTAGCTTTTCTTAGCTGTAGAGACTGAATCCCACCTTCGTCGCCAGTGTTAAGTCCTGGGAATAATGGCGCTTGAGACGAATCATCTTCAACAAGTCTTTATTGTTTGCTCCACTCTACGAACAACGACAACCCCAGAGGCGCGCAAGCCTCTATATATACTCTCAAATCCCCGGACAATTTCCCCCAGTCACAAGGTAGTCCTTTCCCGCCTTGCGCATGTGCGCAAGGCCGGCGCCGGTCAGTCTGGTCCCGGGCAGCTTTTGCAAATGCCCGGGACTCTTGCAACTTCCCGCGCCTGCTTCTGCAGGCACGGGACACAACAATGTACATCTGACAAGCCACTATAAACAGAGGCATCTGTTACAAACCATAATGAAAGTAATAAATGAAATGTGCATTATGATGTAATAGCACAATCCTGACCTTTGATACCTGCATCATTGAGTTTGAATCATAGAGAGATGGAACAAGTTTTGTTACTTGTTCCATTTCCCCATGAATATGATTGTGAAAAGTGAAGTGCTGACCAAAAGCCCTGATCCAGTAAAGCTAATCTTATGTTCTTGTGATCCCATAGCCTGGAACATTGGTGGCGACCCTATGGCATGGGTGCCAGAGGCGGCACTCAGAGCCCTCTCTGTGGGCACGCGCACTGTCGCCCCAGTCCTAGGCCTTCAGCTGGGTTTTATAAAACCTTTTCGCTTTAGGCTTTAAAATTCTATGATCAACAAGCTTCTATTCAGCATCTAAAATGGATGTTTCAAGAAACGATGAAGAACAAGTCTATTTTGCACCATGAAGAGGCAAATTTCAGATATGTTCATTCTCTATTCATCATATTTTAGCCCTAAGTCATTTGGCAGAGAAATACAGTGGCGAATCTAATTGTTCTTTGTATGTTATCTCTGGTTTTAAATTTGACTCAGTTTTAAAGTCCATCTTATGGGAAAAATCTAAGGAATATTGAGACTGATCATCACTTATTTTCCTTATTTAAAAACTACATTAAAAATCCAGAATCCAAATAAATTGCAATTCACAACTTAGCTATTAATTTAAATCTTTGCACACAAGGGCGAGGGACAGCCTTGCATATTAGAATCATCCCTGTCCAATCTTTATATTCACTTTGAAGAAATTCACAGGACTTAATTTCTACCCCCACCCAAACCCCCAAATAAGTGACAAGAAACTCTTGCTCTGTGCTGTTTATGCAGCTGGTATTTTGAAAACTTTGGTTGGTATCAGATGAGGATTTCAAAGCTTAGTGCAACACTCTAGAGAAAACCAACTAGTAATCATTTTTGGGATGAATGAAAAAACAACAACTGGGAACACAATATGGGTTTTGAGTGGGTAAGAGATCATGTGGGTGAGGAGTTCAGATATCTTTTTTCAGAGATGTTGGGCCCTGAAAGCATATGTAGATGTGGCTATTTGGAGCCCCAAAGATGTGTTTCTGAGGGCTTAAACTTCTTCTGCATGGGGAATGTATCTCAGCAGCCTTGAATTTTCTTTGTTGTTGCCAACCCCTTTGCTCAGCTACTTCATAGCTCGCTGACCGACATCTACCCAAACATCAAGTCATCGGAAATAGTGCAATCTAAGTTCATGAGCCTGCTGCTTTTAGGGCCAACCTGAGCATCTAATCTAGTCCTGAGACTGGGCTACTAAAGATCAAGGCAGCAAATAATTAATTACTGACTCGGATATCATTGTTCCCCAAAGGGTCTAGTTTACTTTATGTTTAACTGAATAATTTCAATCGTCATTGTCCTAGGCAGTTATAGAAAATCTTTTCTCATAGTCTTTCAGGAGATTTCTTAGATCTTTTACAAGTCATTAATAAAATAATCAGAAAATCTTTCTACACCGTGAACGTAAAATTAGGCTGGTCTGATTTTCTTTTTCTTATTCAAAAATTGTATGAAAATGACCGAATCACCATAATGTGTCATTCACAAGAAATATGTTTGCTATCAGATCAGAGCCTTGTACACAAGAGATACAGATAGCAGGGGGTTGGACTAGAAGACCTCCAGGGTCTCTTCCAACTCTGTTATTCTGTTAGAGCTAGGTATCAGCATCCCAGTTTAATTCATTTGGAAAGAAATTCACATCTGAATTTGGCCTAAATTCAGAATCCTTTAGGAAATAAACAGAAAAATGCCAGATGGAACCCACTAATTATATCAATTCATTTATTTCACCATCCTAACAAAGGTACTTCTGTAGAACAAGATTCAATATTCTATCTTCAGCAGGAAAATTTATTAAAGTTCCTATAGCTTGCTGTACTTGTCCCTTTGGCTGTGGTGCTGTTAAATCTATTCTTCATGTATTACTCTACTGACCCTCTTATAATGACAGCTGGAAAAACCTTATTTGTCCCTTGTTACTACCTGCTTCAGGTTATTCTGCTGAATTTTATGTTAACTTCTTCAGGGAAGAAAACTTCAGTCACAAAAATGTTGCCAAGTTTTGTACAGCAGCAAAGATCCCATTTGTAAACAATTTATGTTGGACTCATAATATCAACTAGACAACCTATGACCCATTCTTTGATAAAAAAAAAAGGAGTGGAGTCTGATGTGACCAGAAAGAACATTAAATTTCCTGAATCATATTGCTATTCATTTGGTTTGAAAATTAAAGAAGAAAATATCAGTTTGTTAAAGAAGAAAGATGTATAGCTGGTCTTTGTTTAACAAAGGATGCTTTTGATGACATTTGTGGCTGATCTGCCATCCATTAAGAATATTTTAACATTTTCACTTTTTTCCACCAGCTTAAAATGACATACAGCTGACCATACTGGAATATTAGTTTCTCCAGATAAATCAGCACATTCATGGTCTGACCTTGTACTTTATGTATAATGAGAACAAAGCATAACTATATTGGGAATTGGTCTGATGAAGAGGGACATCTTCACTTTCTGAAAATTCTTGGAATCACGACAATGTCATTTTTATATGTTTATATTTGCTACAATTATAATTTGTAGAGTTCTTCCATGATCCACTGCAAAGTATAAATAGTAGAAAGAGGGGCCCATAACTAAGGCAGAATATCAGCATGTAGCCTGAGCCTGCAAAGATGAAGTGAGAAAGCTAAGGCTCAAATTGAACTAAGGCTTCTGACAAAAGTCAAAAATAATGAAAAAAAATCTTTCAACACATAAAGAAGATGACAAGCAACAGGGAGAAAGCAGAACTGCTTAACTCCTTTTTTGCATCCATCTTTATACAAAGGGAAAAAACAGTCCAACCTATCAAAAATAGTACTGTAAAAAGCAGATTATGAATACAAGTTAAAATAGGCAAGAAAAAGGTAAACAAAGTCATAATCAAAAGCCAACATGGGTTTGTCACAAAATGCCAGACAAATCTTATTGCATTTTTGACAAAGTAATAAAATTAGTAGACCACAGAAAGGATGTGGATATAATTTACTTGGACTTCAGTAAGGCATTTGATAAAGTAGACCACAACTTACTACTTGATAAGATAGAAAAATGTGGATTAGATAGCATCATCACCAGATGGATTCATAATGGCTGACCAACCGCACTCAGTGTGTAGTACTCAATGGAACTGCATCTACATGGAGGGAAATATGCAGTGGGTACCCCAAAGCTCTGTTTTAGGCCCAGTACTCTTCAACATCTTCATGATGTTGACACTCTAGAAAGAGGGCAGAGAAGAGCAACAAAGATGATTGGGGACTAGAGTCTAAAACATATAAAGAACAGTTGCTGGAATTGGGTATGTCTAGTTTAATGAAGATAAAGATTAGGGGTGACATGATAGCAGTGTTCCAATATCTCAGGGGCTGCCACAGAAAAGAGGGAGTCAAGCTATTCTCCAACATACCTGAAGGCAGGACAAGAATCAACGGGTGGAAACTAATCAAGGAGAGAACTAAGGAGGAATTTCCTGACAGTTAGAACAATTAATCAGTGGAACAACTTGCCTCCAGAAGTTGTGAATGCTTCAACACTGGAAGTTTTTAAGAAGAGATTGGGCAACCATTTATCTGAAATGGTATAGGGTTTCCTGACTGAGCAGGGGGTTGGACTAGAAGACCTCCATGGTCCCTTCCAATTCTGTTATTCTCTATGTGTCCCAGGATAATGTTGCAGGATCCAATTTGGAACCAAAGGTTTATTCTTCCAAGCTTTCAGGCTCGTACTGGAGCCCATGATCAGGGAACTTCTCTTGCACCAGAATATGTGTACTGGGCTGTTCTACCTGTTGTATTTATATGGTTCCTTATTGTGTGTTAGCTTTTAATTGTAAACTAGGGAATTGATAGTTGGCTGTTAAGTTGTTAATTGTTGCTTCCTTATGCTGCCTAATCAGGTAATCAGTACTCCTATTGATTGATAAGGGGCCCATTTTGATTTGATGATTGAAGACTGGGAAATGGGCCCTTTCAATGGGTCCTCTTCAAGTTGAATACTCCTGTGATTAAATCTAGCCAATCATTTGGCTGTTGATTAAAAGAAGATGCTATCAGATTTCAGGCCACTTTGGATTGCATAACATCATAAAGAAAAATGAAGCATTGCCATACTTTTTGACACTGACATTGTTCCATCATATATTTTGGTCCACTAACACGTTTTGAAGAGAGGATGATGATGATTATAAAATCATCATTATTCAGTGCATCAGTCAAGTCTCTGTATGTTGTTGATCTCAAAATTGCTTGATTTATTGGGATGTAACTGAGCCTCTCACCTTCAATCTTAGCAGGCATGTCAACCAGGTATTGTTGAATCAGACATTCACTTCTGAGAGATTATTAAACTCATTATTGTGGTTTATTATTTAATATGCATAGTGACACAATGCCAATCTCTGCTCAGGATCAATGACAATGGAATTTTTTGCAATGTCTCAAGTTTTTCTGTTTGCAAGTGGAAGGGGTACCACAAGAGGGGGCACATCGAGTTGTCCTGTGGAAAGTTTCTTGTGATCATTGTCCTGTGCTGAGATGGCAGAGCCAAGATGGCCATGCCAAGACCAAGGTGGCAATGGTGACATGGCCATGGCAAAATGGTGGCACTGAGATGGCCATGCCAATGTGACTGTGGTGACATAACCATGGCAAGATGGTGGCACTGAGATGGTGGCATCAAGATGTCATAGACCCTGATGATTGGGGTCTTGAATTAACTGTTCAATGTATAGTAAAGATGGATTTGCCCTTGAATAATCATAGGATTCCATTCATTCCTCATTGGAAAGACTTCTTTGGCGCCAAAGGATGTAATTTGGATCAGGCAGGCATATTATTTAATGTTCTTCCTGAACTCACTTGCAATAGGTTCATCGTTGCCGTATAAATTGGGGAGTTCATTATGTAGAGGTTGCAATTTGCCGCCTGATCTTTTCTTTCATAGAACAGAAATTGGTGATTTGTCCAAGGAAGGCATGATGGTGAGGCAGCCTATAACCATCACACCAATATCAGCAGAAATATTATGCCATGTGAGTCATACATTTTGCCTTGTTCTTGCTCTGTTGAGGTCTTGTCACTGCAGTTAGGCTTGTAATGTTGAGAAACTCTCATATACTGTATGTTTGCCATACAGTATATTCTTGAGTCAATCTTCCCTTTTCTTCTCCATCTCTTTTTATCTCCTCATTCTGTGCCTTTTATTGACATTTTGGAGATGTGCAGCCCTTTCATCCTTCATTTCTTCATCTCTTTTATTATTTGTTCTTTGTTTCTGATCCTGCAGACAGGTATTTCTATGCTCTTTTGTCTTGTCCTCTCTTTTCCTTTTCTGTGTGTTGTTGTCATTCTGGATATGTGCATGCCTCTCCTTCTTTTTCTCTTTTTCTCATGTTATTTGTCCTGACTAATCCTGGAGTCATCTAGCATGGGCCTCATCCAATTATTTTCTCTACTCCTTCTTGCTCCTTCCCAACAATGTTTGGTGTCATCTGTTGACCATGATATCCCATATCTCTTTCCATGTGGCATAATTAGGCTGATGATACTTTTTTAAAAAAAAAAAATCCTAATGCTGATGGTGCCTTCATCACCTCAGAGGAATATCTATAACACATGAATCTGGGATGCTGCAATGGCCTGAACTTTCCAAATAAAAATGGTGTAACATTGTGAAAATTTCAGTTTCTTAGAATTAATGACTTCCCATTGTTTTTACACATTCTTTAACTTACAAGATTTGAAGAGATAATTTTTTTCTATTCAACAATGTCCAATTCTCAGAGACTGTCAGAGAACTTGTCTGGACAAGTTCTTGCAGTTTCCTTGGCAAAGTTTTTCAGAAATGGTTTGCCATTGCAACCTTTCTAGGGCTGAGAGAAAGTGACTAGCCCAAGGTCACCCATCTGACAATGCTTCTAGCTGGACTAGAACTCACAGTATCCTTGTTTCTAGCTTGATGCCTTAGCCACTGCCCCAAACTCAACACAGCAAATTTGAGGCACCTTGATTCACAAATTGTTGCAGCATAATGCAATAGGAGCAGGAGTGACTTCTGACTTCCTGCTGACTTCCCCATTGACTTTGCTTGTAGGAAATTGATAGTGTTGGAAATCATGATCATGTGACTGTGGCTAACCACAGCAATGTTGCAGTGGCCACAACTTTGCAAATACAACAGCTGTGAAAATCCTTCAAATTTCAATTACACAGGAATAATGAGATTCAAATTTTGTGTGCATTTTTATGTTAATGGCTTTAAGCCAGGTATTATGATTCAAATATTGTTGTGCTATGATGCAGAGTTTGGGCTAACAGAAGGTTGCAAACAGGAGAGGTTTAGTAGCATATAGATATTTTGTATAGTAACAATATGAATATAATTTATAAAACTCATATGCTGTCCAAATTTTAATGATTCTACGTTCAATGTAATTTTATTTAATTCTTCTTAATTTATTTGTTGGTCATGAACTCTGATTGCCATTAAATTGTATCATGCATTTAAATGCTTGTTCTCATATCTTCACTGATTCTCATCCTTATTCAAACTGTTATCCCCTCCTCCATATCCCATAGGTCTCTTAATTTATTTTCCCTATTTTATTTCCAATTATTTGTTATTTGAACTTGCTTTCAGGATGTATTCATTTAAAATACAAACTGAAAATGTATTATGAGTTTCTTTTCTTATTGCTACATTTCATAATCTTGTGTAACTTTCTCTAAAAGAATTGGGTTCCTTTTTTAAAACACCTGTTGTAGTACTCAGGTTTCAGAGTATCATAGATTCCTAGGTCAACTTCCTGCCCAGTGGAAGAAATCTCAAACCATTTTGTATAATTGGCTATCCAGTCTTTTCTTGAAAAGTTCCAGTGATAGAACACCTACAAATCACAAATAGGCTGTTCCACAACATAATAGCTCTCACAGTCAAGAAATTCTTCCTTATAGATAGTCCTCCTTAACTACCTTAAATGAGTTCAGGGTAACTGCACCCTAGAATCTCTCAGGAATATATCTAGTAGGTTAAAAAGTTAATCCATTTATCTATACAATGTTTTACTTATCTGTATAAAATTTTATATTTTACTGTTTCATTATTATATCATTGTTTCTTTTCTCTTTTGAAGCTGTTCCTGTAATTGGCATTGTTCAAACTTTCTAATAAAAAGTTTCTAGGCTTCTTTTCCTGGACTTGTATTATAAAGCACATATATAAGAAATTTAAACTGTGATCTAACAATCATCTTTTCTTTTAGAAAAAGCAAGGAAATTTGACTAGAAAATAATTGGCAGTCATTATTTATTATTGTGGTTCACATTTGCACAGCCAGCCAAATGTTTAGACTGAATTTGGGATTTTAGTCCATCTCTCCCCAAGTATGTGGGATGGACAAACATTGTTGTTTAATAGTATCATTGCAGGATGTAAGCTTTTCCAAGTAAATCTGCATTTTGCAGTTGACTGATGGAGATTTTATCAATGCTGATGATATTCAAATGGTCCTCCAGTTGTTTTGGGATTGCACCCAGGGTGCTTATCACTATTGGTACTATATAACTTTCTTTTACTATAGTTGTTCTATTTTTACTGTATATCTAGGAATTGTAGTGTTAAAAACTATAGAAACTATCCACACATCTGCTTAAATCCATATGATTAGAAACCAAGCTAGATGTACATCCATTCTGCAACAAGCATTTCTGCTTCTAATGCCATGAGTTTTGCATCAGGTCAATTCATTCTTCAATTGGAGTCACATCTTCAGCTGTGATCTGGACCTATCATCTGTTTGACACATCTTGAGACATGGTCAACGTTAGCAGCGGCACCAGCCATCTGCTCAATACTAAATGCCTAGTCCCAAGTCAATACTAGTAGCTTCCGTGTTTTCCCGAAAGTAAGGCCTACACCAACAATAAGCCCTAGCTTGATTTTTGGGGATGGGGCTAATATAAGCCCTATCCCAAAAATAAGCCATAGTTTTGGGATGAGGCACATACCTAAAAATCAAGCTAGGACAGGGGTGGGGGTGTGGAGCTGCCCCACCCGCCCCGCACCCATTTAACTTGCAGCCAGGCCTCTCCTAGCTGGTCCAATTCTTCTTCTGAGGCTTCTTTTGCAGCCATGCCTGCATTTCTCAGTCACAGGGCTTTCCGGAAGGCCTGTGCAGCCAAGAACTGAACTATGGATTCAATCCATAGCTCGGTATTCGGCTGCTTAGGCCTTCTGGAAAGCCCTAACTGCAAAATGCAGGCCCGAATACAGCTGCAGAACTTCAGCCCCAGAAGAAGTGGACCAGTTGGGCTGTCGGTGCTGGAGGTGAGGTAAGGCCTACCCCAAAAATAAGACCTGGTACCTCTTTTGGAGGCAAAAAAAAAGAAGACCCAGTCTTATTTTTGGGGAAACACAGTAGGTGGAAATGACTTCAGCTGCTAGAGATAGAAATGCAATCAGAGGGACTATTTGCTGCATCTGTTCTTAAGTACAGTTCCTGCCATAGGAGCTTATCTGCAGATAAGCTTCCACCTCTGGTTGCTTGGAGGAAGCATACAGTACTGGATTCAGTTACATTGTTGTAGAAGATCATAATTAACTTATAAAAATATATTTAAAATATTACTTATATAAAATTTCTGTCAATTCAATTTAAGAAATATTTTGTTCATGAAAATATATTTAAACATATAACTTTTAATAAGCTTAAAATAATGCATTCCATAAATAATTTTGTAGGTTCTGTATCGGTACCTATTGTTGGATTTTATGAGTGAGATAAACCATCGATTAGGGCTTTTTTCATAAAGCAGATTATTATTTTTGAGCAATGGAATGTTAAATTGAAACAAATTATGATATAAATTTTACAGCAGCATTGTTAATTACAATCTAAAGCACCAATCTCATACCTTGGATTATATTTGTACATATTAATAAAGTGTGTGTATATCTTATTTTAAAAACTAAATAGCAAGCAGAGAGCTTGTGGAACTATCCCTTTATTGCAGCTCTAGAACAAATAGGGGAGAAGTGTATCTTCCACAGACTACTCATTCATCTTTCAAACAGCAACCACTAAGCAACCAGTTTTACTTTTTATTACCCTTTGTTAAAATTGCTCTCTGATTAAACTCCAATCATATCTGTTATGGAATTTGTAATTACAAGGCAATTAAGTAAACCCAATTGGCTGGTTGTGGTTCGGAAACAGAAACATGTGGTGGCACATCCACTGGAAAAGGTAATCCTTTGATGACTGACCTTAAGAGAAGGACTGAAAGTTGAGTCCTTCCCTTAAGGTCAGTCATCAAAGGATTGAGGATATAGACTAACTATTGGCATTCAACAGCTGGTAGCATCTGGCAAAACATGTCTCATCTTACAAGCTAAGTAATGGTGGGCCTGATTAGTAGCTGGATGGGGGAATACTAGGGTGTACACCAGAGTGGGAAACAGAAACACTTCCTACTACTAGATTGCTCCCTGTTTATAAATTTCTGTCATTCTGCAGATGGAATTAGATAGTATGCTTTGCTGGATGCAGAGTATCAATTGTAGCAGTAGGGAACTAAACAGTAGTTATTGGTAGATCAGTAGCCTGTTATAAGAGGACAAATTTCAGGAATTTAATAGCTGCTCTCTTCCAGTGGCTCAACTCTTGGGCTTTAAGGATGTCCGTTCACGAAAACTGCACTTTCTTCTCTGTAATGACAAATCAGGTTGGATAAAGCTGAAATCATATATAATTTGATTATGTATGATGGAGTTGTCTAGCTTGGATAACTGAGAGCTGGCAGGATACATTGGCAGGTCTGGCTACAATAGTAGTCTGTTGTAGAGTTCATAAGGAAAATAGTAGGAAAATAATGTGGCTATGTTTCATAGAAATAATATTACTCCTCCAGGATTCCTGTGAAGAAGTTGGGTCTCAGAAAGTGATTCTACCTCAGTCTGGGGACCACAAATAAGCCAAGGTTTCTGTTTCTGCATTGATCATCTTATGGCCCACAAAAGTACCTGGAAAGCTAATGAAATTGTTAGCAGAGCTGGAGTTTTGGAATGCTTTTGATTCAAGAGTTTTTCTGAGACCTCAGATTGAGAGAATGGCCAGGAGCACTTTTAATCAGTTCCAAATGATACATCAGCAACTTTATTTTTAGAAAGCTGGTGGATATAGAGACCTTTTGGCTTGACATCTGCAGTGAGTTTCACAGGAGGCTACCTTTGAATATAATGAAGAAGCCTCAGCTACTGCAGAATTCAGTGATAACTAGCCAGCATAGTCTCTGGAATAACCCAAGTGGACAACATTACTATCACACAACATTAAAATAATTACATTGGCTGCCAATTTATTTCTAGATGAAGTAGAAATGACTGGTGATCCACTATATACTCCAGAAGGCTTAGATCAGGAGTATCCAACCTTGGCAATTTTAAGACTTGTGAACTTCAACTCCCAGCTTTGCCTAGCCAATATTATGAAAAGAATTTTATGCAAGATTCTTTTACAATTTCCATAAGTGCAAATCAGGACAAAAGTTCTGGAGTGCTCCATTATTTTTGTTAATTTCCAGTACTGCAGACACACAAAGTAGGAGTTCAGACATTTTATTTAAGTTAGTATTGCACTTACTTTCTTAGATTATGTGTTTTGGAAAAAAGAAAATCATACATTTCTGTCAGTAAAAGGAAGACATTTACATGCATCCAGGATTCAACTGTAACCATTATTCATGTCAAAGTGCATCCAATTGACAAATAATTGTTTACAGAGTTAGGTTTTTCATACGTTTTAAAATTATCTACTTTCCACATCCTTTATTTGAACTATGGGCAACGACACTCAAGTTCTAGATCCAAAAGGACTCACAAATGTAATATTTTTACCAGACAACTTTGATCTTAAGTGACTTTGATGCTGTGCAATCTACAAGGACTCCTATACAAACATATTCTTAACAGATTATACTTTTGTGATTGTTTTATTATTGTATGTCTATGTCTGGTTCTATGGTAGTAAAAAAAAGGGGACACCACACTTTCCTAATCACTTGCCATGTTTACATTTTTATCATTTTTTTTCCATTTTATTGTTGTAAGCTTTCCAGAGTGGCCCCACAGCAAGATGGAAGGCAAATAAATTTAACAAATAAACAAATAAAATGTATATGATTTTTTTGGACAGCATGATGTACTTCAATGATTCAGTATGGGGTCTTTTCAGTGTTTGTGACATTTAAAAGGCATCCTTTCTAATCTATGTGAAATAATAGACAACCCATGACCTACTGGGCCACAGTTTCAGAGATCTGTCCTTACCATATTCCTCAATACCTTCAACAACTTCAAAGCTTCTAATGTAGTTGAAAATTTTTTAAAAATTCTGAGAGCTATTCAGAGATCTATCTGCCTTGAAAATAGCTCATGTTGAACTGTATAGCACAGCCAACATCAGTAAGTGACCAAGGAAATGTTTTATTACATCCAACTTGGAGCCCTCTAAAATTTGCAAAAGGTCACACTGGGTGACTATTTTGGGAGCTACCATCCCAGCAGATCCCATTAGACAGGTAGGATTAAATCAACATACAGATTACATTATGGCAGCCTATGTCTTATTTTGTTCTAGAAAACAGTTGTTTATTTTCTCAACCATAATTAAATGTAAATAAAATCTGGCAATACTTCAGTTAGATTTATTTTATTTTCCTTATATAGAATTTCCTTATTTTAAACAAATATATGATGCCCTTTCCTTATGTTCTTTATTTCGAGGCTACTTCCTTTGAGTAAATGTTACAATTTAATAATGAATTAAATTGAAGAACTCCTAAAGTATTTTACTAACTAAAAAAGTTAAAAGTTTTTAAAAAGTTGCTTGCTTTTGAATATCACCCGGCTTCAGCTTCTATAAAGGATTTTGCTGGAGAAAAGTCAGATTAGATCTCTTTTAATGCATGCCAAATGCAAGTTTAAGCCAAAACTACAAGTCATTGAATCTTCTGACAAATTTTTCTTTACTACCAGAAGCTAAAGGAATCTAGCTTGCTTGTGGAATTAAAACTGGGAGTAGGTGTTAACTATTTTTGTGTAATTTACACATTCCAGATTATTTTCTAAACTGTTGTTAACACCACAGGGTGGGAAAGAATGTATAATACTGTTACTTATTAATTCAACAAAAGGACAATTTGAAAGTAAAAATAATTTCAGGGGGAGAAATAGTGGCAAGAAAAGGATAAAAGCCATTTTTTCACAGTGCTCCCACATTCTTGATATTTCATAATGTTCTTTGAATTTTGAATTGAATATTAAATTCATTTTCAGTCTAAGAAATTTTGTAGGCATTCAACCAAATGTAGTTATATACGGTAATTGTTGATAGATACCCAAGGGCTTCTATTATCAGTTGGGGATAATGAAAGTTTGTTTTGTTTATATGAGTATAATAATAATAATAATAATAATAATAATAATAATAATAATAATAATAATAATAATAATAATAACAACAACAATAATAATAATAATAATAATAAAGTTGGAAGGGACCTTCGAGGTCATCTAGTCCAACTTCCTGCTCAGGCAGGGAACCCTATACTGTTTCAGACAAATGGCTGTCCAGTCTCTTCTTAAAAACTTCCAGTGTTGGAGCATTCACCACTTCTGGAGGCAGGTTGTTCCACTGGTTAATTGTTCTAACTGTCAGGAAGTTTCTCCTTAGTTCTAGGTTGCTTCTTTCCTTGATTAGTTTCCATCCATTGCTTCTTGTCCTGCCTTCAGGCACTTTGGAGAATAGCTTGACTCCCTCTTCTTTGTGGCAGCCCCTGAGATATTGGAACACTGCTATCATGTCCCCCCCCTCGTCCTTCTCTTCATTAAACTAGACATACCCAATTCCAGCAAACATTCCTTACATGTTTTAGCCTCCAGTCCCCTAATCATCTTTGTTGCTCTTCTCTGTACTCTTTCTAGAGTCTCAACATCTTTTTTTACATTGTACATTTGGTTTTTCTTGCCTAGTGTAGAACCTTACTTTTTATATGCATCACATCTAGCATTTATTTTGAACTTACATATTAAAGGACTCAAGAGGATCAGGTATATACCTATCTTCAGATATGAATGGATATCATAGAGAAGAACTCCTAGTTAATGTCAAGCATAGTGAGCAAGATGAAACAAACGACTTACTGCATTTTTTGATATCTTTGGCTTAGACGTGACTTATGGCAACTTCCTGGACAAGTCCATGTGGGTTTCTTAGCAACATTTTTGAATCTGGTCTGCCTTCTTTTAAGGGCTGAGAGAAAATGACTGGTCTAAAGTCAACTGAGCTGGCTTTGTGCTTAAGGCAGGACTAAAACTCGGGGTCTCCCATTTCTAATCTGGTTCCTTTAACAACTACATTAAAGTGGTTCTCACCATATATGTAGCAACTTCTTATATTTCTACATAACTCTTTCGTTCCTTATCTATTACTACAAAACTATTTCTGGCATGGAATACAGAACCATAGGATACAGTCTTTCAGAGTGCAGTGACATTTTTCTTTGAAACTTTCTTGCTTACATGGAAAAGTGAGAAGACCAGTAAGAGACCACTAGAAGAAATTATGATATGAATCAGATTGAATTTAGATTAATTTATATTTCAAGTCATATTTTGAGTCAGGAAAAGCAGGTAAGAATACTTGCTTCATTACCTCCATTTAGCCTGTGTAGGGTGGTCCAGTTTTCTGAACTGTATAGCACTTCCCTTGCTAACAAAATGGAGAACTGAAATATTAAATGACTTGCTATAAGCGTACTGCATAATCTTTTGTTGATAAAATTGACCAAATGTTCCCAACTTGGATTTCAGTACTGAGACTGGTTATAGGGGAAAAAAACTTTACAAATTGTGTGTCTTAATTGGATTATTTTCCTGTGACAGATCTTTACTCAGCATGAGAGCCCATGTAACATAGTGTTAGGCAGTGGCGAAAGTCAGATTTTAGGCTGCCTCTAGAGGCAAATTTGTGCTAGTCATGTTCTCATGGGCCAATATACCTGATAGAGTGATGGAAGAAAGAAAAGCACTAAGAAGATAATCTTCAACCTGATTCAAAGTTGATGCATAAATAGACACATAAATACCAGAGCAGCTAAAGTAATATGGGTAGAATGTGATCTTCCTTGCTATGTGTTCCATGTGTTTTAATTTTCATTTTTTTAAAAAAAAAGTGGCATCAACACCTGCACAAGACATGTTATATAAAATTATACACTTGTCCATCATTTATAAAAGATGTTGACCCTGTAATACAGCTTATTTCCAGAAACATGCGTAAGTAAAAGAATTTGTGACTGTCTACTTTGAATATAGCGCCATAGATAATTTCTGTCCAGGTTGCTGAATTTACTAGCATAAATAACAAGGAAACTAGGACAACCATATGTCTATGAAGCACAAATAAAAACATATCATGCAAGGAGATAAACTAGAGTAGAATTTTCAAAACTGGCTGAAGGTCACAAGAGAAGTTGCTGACTTTTGGAAACATAACTGTTATGGTGTCTGTTTCTCCAAAATGGTTGTAAATCTAGCTTTTTGATGCTGAGAACTTAAGAGTCAGATCTTAAGTTCTTTTCCATTCCCCAGTCAACACAGTTAGATTTAGCACATATTAATGAATATCAATAGATAAAAATCCTTTTTAGAGGTTTTCTGAAAATGTCTCTTTAAAACTAGCATAAATTATTTCTTGATAACCTTCCCATTTAGAGAATTCGCAAAAAAAGGAATCATTTTGCTTTAGAGTTTCTTAAAATTCAGCTTGCACTATAGATTTTTCTTTAATATTGCCGAGATACTGTGGTCATGAGAACCTAACATGAAAGACTGTTTTATGTTATAAAGGAACAAAAGGAAAAATGTATAAGTCAGGAGCAGAATAAAAAAAATGTATTGTACAAATACAGATATGGAGCAGGATGTGGTAAATAGGTCATACTAAAGTTGAATTCTGAGAGCTAAAGACCGTAACATCATTATGGCAATTATTAAAAAAATCTTTATCAATCTTCCCACATCTAATGTCCTACAAATGTATTAGAACAACAATTCCCAAATACAGTTAGTGTGACTGTTGGTCATGTTAAATGAGAATTCTGGGAACAGTAGTCCCAATACATCTGTAGAGCATGAGACTGAAAAAGTTGGTTCTACAGTAAAATGCTCTTTGAAATTCTAATGCAAATGCATTCTTTCCAATACACAAATCTAGGTGGTGGATGAAAGTATTGATTTCTGACATAGGTATGCCTTTCTAATAGAAAATAACCAATGCATATGTATAAGCAAGACATGCTGAAAAATATCAACTTGCATTTATGAAGAACTATAACAAGTGGCTTCAGTTTCAATGAAGGTGCATTGGCTTTCTTCTTTGTAAAAATATTTTAAACCCAGAAACTTTTGACATTTTCAGAGATAAGGTATTAATTTAAAATTAATTATTTTTGTGTATTCTTAGCCAGCTTTTCCAGAGAAAATCGATTCTCAAGTAGACTTTATACACAAATTCAACAGAAGAAACTTCAATAATTATTGTACTCCTTCAGTGGTGGTGCTCACATATCTAGGAAACCAGCCAGCCAATCTTCTAGGACAACCTGCTCTTCCATCTCATTTTTCTCTCTCAACATCGAGGTTCTGTGACTTAGTTACAAATTGGTTCTTTTGGGTACTTTGTTGTCTGAATCATAGAATCATAGGGCTGGAAGGGACCTTGGGGGTCTTCCAATTCAACCTCCTGCCCAAGATAGGAATCCATTGTGGACAAATGGTTGGCCAATCATTTCTTGAAGACCTCCAGCAATGAAGCATCCATAACTCTGGGAGGCAAGCTGTTCCACTGATTACTTGTTCTCACTGTCAAGAAATTCCTCTTTATTTCCAGGTTGGCTGACAAACTTCCATCCGCTGTTTCTTGTAGAGAGGATAAATCTACATTCTCTTCCCTATGACAATCCTTTAAGTATTGGAAAGCAGCCACCCTGACACCCCTAATTCTTCTCTCTGTTAGGCTAAACATACCTAGTTTCCTTGAACACAATATTCCAAATATGCCTCACTAGTGCAGTACATAGTGATACTATCACTTCCTGTGATCTTGTTGCTATCTCTCTGTTGATGCAGCTTAGGACTGCATTGGCTTTTCCTAAGTTTTGGTACTTTTATAGTGTTTCCCTAGTAGTTCAGTTTGACTACATAGAGATCTTGATTTGGAGACTGAAGCTGATTCTTCTCTTTGAAGGCTAGGAACCTTTCACAGCAATGCATTCCACCTCTGTCTTGTGCCCAAATGGTGTGCACAAATGGGAATCAGTTTTGACAAATAACTAAATCTAGATGAATAATAATTGTGCTATGTGGATAATCTAACTCCACTTTTCTCTGTGAAAGTCCATTGATCAGTTCTTATAGAGCTGGCTAGTGATTTTCCGGTCATTATCTTTTTTTAATAGTAATTTTAAAAGGAGCCGTGGTGGGGTAGTGGTTAGAACACAATACTGCAGACTAACTCTGCTCACTACCAGGAGTTTGATCCTGATGGCCCCAGCCTTCCACCCTTCCAAAATGGGGAGCCAGATTGTTGGGAACAATATGCTGATTCTGTAAAGTGCTTAGAGAGTGCTATGGAGCGGTATATAAGTCTAAGTGCCATTGCTATTGCTAATTTTATTAAAATTTATAATTAAAATGATAAAAAATTAATAAAAGTAGAAAAGGAAAAATAGAAGGTCCAGAAAAGATAAATAAAATAAAAGTAAGAATTAACAAATGATATATATCTATACATAAACACACATATATCAATACATATGTGTATAAATAATTTTAGTTATGTATCATCTTCTCTTAAAATATAAGAAATTATCTCTTTTTCCTATATCCCATCTCTTATCTATTAACACAGACGTGTCAAACTCGCAACGTCATGTGAAGTCGCGTGACATATCAGAGCTTTTTTCCCATTGCCGGCAATGGAGTGGGCGCGGTTTTCTGATGCGGGCCGGCAATTTGACACCCCTGTATTAACAAATCATTTTAACAAATCACCTATCATTTCAGTGCTGATCAGCAAAAACCCATTGGGGTTACCAAAGATAATAATATATATATATTAACCTTGTTCAAATAAACAACTTTATATTCCTTCCTTTTACTTTTAACAATCTTGATCTTTACTCTCTTAAAATAATATTCTAAATTTATTTCTTTTCATTTTTTCTTCATCCCTTCTCCCAAATTCTTCAAAAGTTTAATAACTCTTTTTTGTAAATCCAATATAAGATTATTATTCAGATCTTGGTTTTTTTATTTATATATCCTTTTTAATGAATAAGACATCATCTGGTTTGTTCATATGTTCAGTATAATATCTTTTTTCATATAATTCTTGTACTTGAGAAATAATTTTCAGGCTGTTCTGAAACATAAAGTAGAATGGTGGTGGAAAAAATAGCCAGGGACCAGAGCAGAGAGGCTTTGCTTTAGCATCTAAAGGGCCCGTGGGAGCTGCAAGAAATCAGTCTCTGGCCACCTCATCAACCATATCACAAATGTTCTAGTAATGTGTATAGGTACAGCACTATATAAAACTAGAAGAAATTGTTGTCACATAGTAAAAAAAAAAATAACCTGATGCAAGATCTATTACCAAAATAAGAGAAAAATGGGATTTGGGCTTCCTATCTGAAAGAGAGGGATATTTAGCCTGCGGTATCCCTCAAGTGGGTTGCAAGGGCAGAGAACATTTAAACTTTGAAAGTTTGAACTTTACAGATGATACAGAGATGTCATTGGAATGCTTTTGTAGTAGCATTTTAGCTTTCCTAAAATAAGCCTACTGAGCTGAGCTTTTGTGTCCTTGGAAATCTATTGCTGAAGGTTTTTTTTTGCATTGCCCGCTCAGGGAAGCCTGACACAGCTAAAGATGTCTTTCAGCTTTCTGAAAGTCAGCTGTGTTTGAGGAATGTGATACACAAAACATTATGACAGCACACCATATAACAACAGATACTACTACTTCTTTGTGCTGCAGGGAAGGGAACATGCAAAAAGCCGCATGTTCAATATCAAAAACTAATTCACACACATCATGTCACAAGTCATAATATGGTTCTTAGCTTAATATAGAGGGTGAATCCATCCATTATGGCTTACTGTTATATGCAGAGCAGATTAAGATGCTGGTTAAGAAGTTGGATTAGGATGATCCATATTTAAGTCCATCAGCTATAGAAATTCACTGGGTAACTCCAGACCAACTTACTGCATAGGGCTGTTCTGGGTTAAAGCAAAGGGAGATTTCTCTGTAAGCCATTCTAAGCTCCTAGAAAAGAAGTTCTTAACCTGGGATCCACAGACCTATGGAGATCTGTGGATAGATTTAACAGGGGACATGAACATCAAAAAAAAATTGCAACTTTATTTTCACTAACCTCTAACTGAAATTTAGCTTACATTGTATTGACTTAATGGATTGATAAAGCAATATATTACTATGTTACACAGTTGTTATATTTTAACAGCGGTATTTGAACATCATTATATTACAAAGGAAATCAATCTACAGTATATGGATTTTATTATTCATTTAAATACATTTCTCTGAGACGTTTCTGTACATTTCACAGGTTTCATCATACTCTCAAAGGAGTCCCTGATACCAAATGGTTAAGAATTTTTTTCAGAAGAAAGGCAAACTAAACACGTGAACTAAATTCTAGCATTTTTGCCTTTAACAGCATCTAGACTTTGACTTGGGTGGAGTTAAAAAGGAATAGCCGGAATGCACTTGCTCCTGGCACCTATGTACTATTTTGCCTAGGACCTTCCTGTCCAGCGCCCACACGAAACGCGCAACGCGCAAAGAGCCACCGAGATGGAAAGGTGCGGAAGAGGAGCCTTCCCAAGCCTGTTTCTTTGTCGATTTTATTGCAATTCTGAAGCACACACAAATGTTAGGGAGGCAACCCAGACATTACAGACTCCTCCCGTCAACCTGGCATAAAACTTAGGGAAAGTGCTGTTAGTTTGGGAGGTGGGGAGGAGAGGTCGAAATGCGTGTGTGCGCGCGCGGGCGTCAGGCGCAATGGGTAGCCACCCGCGTGCCCCCGTCCCCTCAGTTTGAAGGATGAGGCGTGCTCCCCCTCCCGCACGCGCTCTTTTGGCGCAAAAGGCGCTAGCGCCCCCGCCTGTCTTTTCCGCCCCTGCCCTCCCAAAGAGCAGGGAGGGGCCACGCGGAGCCGCGCGCATCTCTCGGCTCCTCCAGCCCTCGCCGCCGCTCTCAACCTAAAAGCCTCGGAGACGCAGGCAAAGCCGCCGCAGCGGTAGCGCCCGAGTTGCCTTAGCATGCTCGCCTCTCGGCCCCGGCGGCGACGGGTCCTTGCTGCAGCCATCCGGCAGAAGCACGACCAGCAGCTGCTGCCGCCGCCTTTCTTCCCGGGTCTTTAACGCCTGGCTTGCTTATCCTCTACTGCCGCCACCGCCTCCAGCACCTCCATCTCCGGGTGGGGCGATTGTGCATTAACCGGGCGGCTACACCGACACCCCCCCAGCTGCTCTCTTTTTCGTGGTAAGACTTGGCGTGTGGAAAAAGGAGCTGGCAGCTGCTGCTTCGCGCTCCCGCGGGCGAGGCGAAGTCATCCCAGTCCCAGTCAAGACATCCCAGTCACAAATCCCAGAGTCCAAACCGAGAGGGGTCGCTTGCCCCTGCCGGTGGAAGAGCGGCGCGCCAGCGCGCGCGCGCGCGCGGCTCAGCTCAGCGGGCAACCTCCACGGCCATGTGCCAGGAAGGAGCGGAGCTGGGGTCAGCGGCCGCTTAGCCTGGGGGTGGGGTGGGGGGGGGAAGAAAGAGGCGGGAGCAGTCCAAAGCGGGGGGAATTAATGGCGGGGGGGGAGCTGACAGCGGGCGCCGGGGGAGGGGACTGTTGTTGCTGCCGTCGCCGCCGCCGTGTGTGGGAGCTGGATGGCGCGAGCATCTCAGGGACCTGACTCCGGGTCCCTCGAAGAGGAGGGGAGGCGCGAGAACTGCGAGTGAGTTTGGGAGCGTTTGGTGGTTTCGAAGAATTCCTAGAACGCGGTAGGTTGCGTTTTGTAGGGCTCGGTGAAAGAGTGAGCTTTGTTTCGCCTCCTTCCCTCTCCCCTGGTAATGCGAGAGATGCTGTCTCTCCTCCGCCCCCCCCCAAAAAATATCACTGGCTGGGTTTGGCAGCAGCACTAAAGCGAGCGAAGGGCCCCCAGTGCGAACACACAGACACCAGACTGTGGCGGCGGCAGCTGCGAAGCTCGTGGGGGATCCGAAATATTTTGCCCTCGGGCTCAGGAAAAAAAAACGGTTTCTCGCCGGCTCTCTCTATCGGTAGCAACCCGAATACTGTTACTTATATAAAGGCAGGGAAAAATAATGCCGTGGGGAAAAGAAATAGATACTCGAAGGGACAAAGTTGCTTGGCGAATCTCTTAAAATGGCCTTTCCCATAAGGATCTAAAGAGAGAGTGGAGACTCATTGTGAATGTTATCTTTCCCCCCTCCCTTAATTTTTATGTACCTCTTGTAACCAGTAAGTTTGAATTTGAAATCGGTGGAATGTGATTGCTGAATCTTTTTGCCTAGTTCTTCACTTTCCATGAGCTATTTTTATTCTACTTTATTTTATTGTGAGTCAAAGCCAAAGGAGTGTGAATGGGTTTATACGTTGCTTAGGAAGAGGTGCTTCCCGAAAATTTAAATGAAATATTTAAAAATAGCTTTCTGGGACTTTTCTGGTCCTTTCCTTTGTTTTCTCAGGTTTAGACTTTGGACGGAATCTCAGAGAAGTCCATGTTCATGAACAGAATGATTGAGTTCACACATTGGGCTCAGCCATAATACACACCATGTTTGATTTTGACCTTTTTTAAAAAAATAAATAAATTGTGATGTTCTATGAATCCATCAATATCGTTTATGTCTTAATAGGTGATGTGGTCCAATCAGTCATGATTTAGCAAACCATGGCTTAATACAGTGTGTGAACAAATTTTATAAGCATTCTTGAGAGATTTTTGTATGCAATTTGTGCCCAAGAAACTATATATGAGAGAAGGGAAAAATGTGAATTGAAGAGCTTTTATGTTTCAGAGTATTAGAGTAGAATTAACTGTTTGGACACAAATGCTCATGGCATGTTCCCATAGATGACTAGCCTCTTGAATTCAGTGACACTTTTGTGTAAGTAAGCCAATGGGATTTACTTCAGAAGAGACACGGGTAGAATTCCATTATGAATGCTATCCGTTTCAGGTATGTTCTTGAGGTTTATATAAATCTGAATTTCTTTCTCAAATAACTTTTTTTACTGGTGTAAGAAAATCAGCAGTTTTTAAGGGAATACATTTAACTGTTAAAAGAAAAAAGAGATATTTCACTTTAAAAATTAAAGGTTTTTTTAATTAATTCATTTAGCATTTAAAATTGAAAATGAACAGGTGAGTTGCTTAGAATTTCCAAACAAAAGTACAATAAGATTTGGATAAAATTCTTAAGAAAAATTGCATGTTACAAATGGTATATTTTGCAGAGAGGTTTTTTTCCCCTTAAAAATCCATAATCTGTGCAACTAAGACAATGATAGCATCATATTTGATTGTGGAATATAGATAAAATGGTCAAACATTAATGTTTGCTTTTGGGGTATTAGGAAATATATTCTTTCTCACTCTTAAAATGTATATTCATTTTAGTTATGTTTCTCCTGATATTCTTTGTTTGCAATCCAAGGAGAATGACATTTTCAGATCAACTCCTTTAGGATACCAAATGGCAGGAAGAGTTCTCAATTTTATGATCTGCTAAATAGGTTCAACTGTATTCATCTTCCTTCTGGTTGTTTATGATAGTATGCCCAGCTGCTGTTATTTTTTTCTTCTCTACTTAGCTAATTGCCATGAAATTCTGAAACAGTCAGATACAGGACAAAGAGTTACATTTTAAAGACTCTTATTTTTATGTTAATCTCATTGTTCTTTTCCTCCTAAATCCTCACACATTCATGTTACCTTGCAATATAGTTAAAACAGAGCCATAAAATATAGCAAGTAATAGGTTAACTAAAGAAGTAAATTGGTTGATTATAATTCTTAGTTTATTACAGATATGCTCATGGGGTTTATAAATCTGCTGTTAATTAGAAGCTAATTTTAAGATTAGCTATATAAATTATATACAATTTAAGGGTGAGGAGTTAAATATTTGAATGGTTGTTGCATGGACAACAAATAGAAACTATGGCACAAAGTTCGTTTGTGAAAGTCTGACTTCCTTGTTTAGTGTAGTTATCCAGGATACAAGTATTAGTTCATGGTTATAGCTTCACAAATTCTAAAATCTATTATTTTATTGGTTGATTTGTAGACTAATAATAAAGATGATGTTGCCCCTCTATGCCTAAGAAAGTGGAGGTCTCTGGGTCATTAGATAAAATGGGGAAAAACCATGTTTCAAGAATCTCCACTCTGTTAAAATGATTTCCAAGTACAAACCAGGCCCAGATCCTCCTGCTTAGCTACTGAATCTAGACATAGTCAGTTGGATGTAATACTTGGGAAGATGCTTTGGAAGAAATTAATCCAAAATTTTAATACTTTGAATTAGTAAACCCAAACCAATTGTCTGAGAGCCACCTGAATGTGTCTCTCCCAACAACACTGATTACAACTTTATTGTGTCAGATAAAGCCTTGAAGGGCTAATATGCAATAACTTTATCCTGGCTTCCCTTTGTAGCATTGTGTATTAATAGAGATGCAAAGGTAGCTCAGACATAATTATGTTCTACCAAAGAATCTCTTACAATGTTTTCCCATTCTACACATAGGTGGTATCTTGAGGATTTAGGAAAGGCGAGTAAGCACTTAGCTGTCTGTTTGATATATATCAGCTCTAAGGGAATAATATAGTTGCAATGATAAAAGGCTATCCTATTGATTGCTTTCTCCTTCTTCTGCAGGGGAGATTGCCCTTTGTACAATAAATTCTACTTACTAGCATATTTCATGTACCAAGAATATATGCTGAAGGGAATGGAGGAATGTATACAACATCATTATGTACACTTGTTTCAAAGGACAAAACTACCTTTGTCATCGTAGTCAAGAACGTCCTATGAAATTGAACTGTAAATGTATTTGGGAGTAACAATTACATGTATACTAAATCCCCATTTGATGCTTGAAGGAAGTAACTGTAAATTCTGTGGCTTTAGACGTTTGATAAATTTTGTAGAAAAAGCTACTACCATACATCCTTCACAGTCCATCTAGTTTTGCTGCCTTGAGCATTAAGAAAGAAACTTTAGCATTATCAACATGCTTTCATCATATGAACATTGTATAGCCATAATATCTTTAAATTCATATATGATTCCATAGTTTTTGTAGTGTACACAGTGCATACATATATTACAAGGCACTTTCTGGAGAGCTAGAGTTTTAGCTTTAACATTTACATAACCTTCCCGATTTTAAGAGCTTCTCAATGCGCATTTACTGTTTTTTCATTCTGAAGAATAAATATTTAGTTTTCAGTTAGCATGTGCTAAGTATACTGAAATATCGGTTTAAGATGCAAACTTTCCTTTTTGCTTCCTGTGGAATATGTCAGTAGTTTATAACCTGATTCACATGTATAAATAAACTATAAATAACAGTTTATACTTTATGTAATGTATTCAGTTTTTAAGGTAGGATTAAACAAAGCATATCCTTAGTGATACATTCCTTTGTTATATTATGAAATATTATGCTCATTGTGTCATTTATTATAGTGCATGAGCTTGAATTTGGGCACCTGTTCATTTATGTGTGGGTTGTAAATATTTGGAAGAGTAGTAGTCTAAATTAGACGCCAATTTATCAAAGTAGCTAAACTTGTAGCAATCTATGTCAGGATAAGGTACATATGGAAAGCAACAGATATGTAATTGTAGTTGATTGATTCCGCAGACAAATAGCATTAACCTGTAATTGAAAGAATAATAAGCTACTTGGCAGAGGGGTGTGTGTTTGGCATATACGTTAATGAAATTAAACTGGACATAGTAACGGAGGAAGAATGTGATTACAATAAATAAATCCATCCCATTTTGGCTGGTACTTGACTATTCTAATTATTTCAGTTTTCTCAAGGTACCTGCACAAATACTCTTCCTAGGGTTAATACTAGTTTTACTTTCTTGTACTAATGAAGTTAAGAGAACATCTGAAAAATGTCTAAAATTCAACATTTTTTAATATAAAATAACATTTTAGTTGCTAGACTGCTTCTGGATGTGAACTAGTGCTGGGATGGTTGTTAGTTATTGTGATAGCTTTTTGTCACAACTATTGGCAGAGGTAACAAAACAAAATCCATTAGCTCTCAAACCGTGGATGCAGCTCTAGGAATTTCAGAAGTTACAATTGAAGTGAAATTTGCAATGTGACAAAGTGGTGAAATCCTTAAATATTCGGGGGGGAGTCATCTTAATTAATTTGGCTTACATTCAATTTGCATTTAAATATGTTTTAATTTTTCTCTTTTACTTTCACATTTTTATATGTGACTGCTGAACATGCCATCTACAGGCCAAACATAACCTTTTATCATAAAAAGCTTGCCCAGTTCCGTTACAGCCATCCTTGACCTGGTGAAATTTTTTTGGTCACTATTTTATTTCAAAACATAGGTAATAATCATGCTATGTTTATAATAGATAAGTATATGTGAGAATACACTTAAAATGAAGTTTAAAACTTTACAATTCTTTCTGATTAGTGCTGGAAGTTTTTCTTAACTAGTTTTAGAAAATATTTCCCCAATACCACATTTTTACTGATTATTTTTGCCTTCATTTATGACTCAACAGTTAGAATAAATCAATATGGAGCAGACAAACTATGTATTTTGTGAAGAAGAGACAGCTTTCCTCAATCTGTTCTGGCTGAGAACTCTGAAAATTTTAGTCTTATCAGTTGTTTTCTAGCCTGGTGATCTGGAGGCCATAAGGCTGTTAAATACACAGTGAGTTTTTCTTAGTTATGCTTTTCTTCTACTTATTTTTTATTATGAGGATAGTTATTATTTTGGAATTATATTATTTTTTTAGAATGTTTATTTGTATTATTTCTTTATTAAAACAATACAGTCATAAATGTTTGGGGGAAGAATAAAGATACTATTAAAAGATAGTGCTTCAATATACCATGTTTGATAAGTGACAGGGCTAACCTGATGATCAATGGGAACAGTGATTCCCAGGTAGATAGAACTGTTAATGTCAAGGCCAAAAAACAGCAGCATTTTACTCAAAAAAGTGGTAAGAGGCTGAATTTCGTGTTTTGTAGTAAGGCTGATCTTTTGCACATGTATGAATTGTTTCCTATAGTCAATAAAACAGCATATCTGGCCATTTTATGTCAGTGTTCACTGACATAAAGAGTTGAATGTCAAGATTTATTGCTTTGCCTGCTGTGAAGTCAATATGTAGCATTATGGATTCCAGCTTTAAAAAGGTGTTTACTGGCACATTGTGATTTAGAAGATGTGACTGTTCTGCAGGCACAGTGATGCAACATACCTGCTTAAATGCTGTCTACTATATAGATTTTAGATGACATTTTCACCCATGGCATAAATTGGCAATGCTGTTTGATAACATGGGAAAGCTTTCTTGCTTTGTTTCTGTAGTAGAAGTTCATCTCTAAGGTCTGTCTATAATTAACATTTCGCTATGTTTGTAATTTGTGTCACTTTCCACAGGCAGTACTGTATCTGGATTTTGCTACTGCACAGTGGCAAAACAAAAAGTGAAGGAGATACATTCAACCATGAATATTGATGGTAATGGATTAAATGAAATCAGTGTTATTTAGGACAGAGGTTCTGTCTCACTATGGCCCAGGAGATGTATTTAGGTTATTTGCAGATAGACTGTAGGATAATCAAAAACATCTGTGCACTTGATTTATATTTTCTAATCCTGGAAATAAAGGCAGTTCTTATCTGGACATGTCTCTTGTCTTGCCTAGTCCAAATTAAAAAGCAAGATAATTAAGGAAACTGAACTGAAACCAGAACTAACAAATATCCATACTATTGTAAAATTGTACTTTTAAAACAAAACAAAACATTAGAAATATGTGTATGATTCATACTAAAATAAGATATATATTTTCTTTATAGATTTAAAGAAGAGTATTACACTATCTGTCAAAACTCCCCCCCCCCCCATGGTTTGATTTTCTCCCTTCTCGAAGTTTAAGCTTTGTTAATGTGGAACAATTAAATATGCACAGAATAAAGATCTATATTTCAGCCAGTAATGATGGTATTAATTCTTATAATTGAGTTCTAAAAAAAACCTCTCTCACAATTTCTTTCACCCAGAAAATAGGCAAACAGCTGGCATTGCTATTAATAACTTATTAATAACAGGATTTATTTTTGTAGTTGGTATAATAAAAAGTAAATAGAAATAATTTTTTTTTGATGTAAATAAAGAAGAAAAATAGAGGAGAGAAAATTGGCATGAAATTTACATGAAACATGGTCATTCCTAGTGCTTATTTCGCAAAATATTAAGAATAAGCATTCCATTTTTTAAGATCATTTAAATGATCTTGTAAACAGCATTTTTGACAAGTTTGCATGGTAAACTTTTATTATCCAATAAGAGTCTTAATGTTTGCCTAAAATAAGTGTGTTCATTTCCTACTTAAAACCAGTGTTTTCATTCCCTACAATGTGAATATTAATCAGTAGGATACTTATTTATTGGATATAATTAAATATATCTAAATATTTGATAGTAAAAATTGTTCTGCCAAACAAAATTAATAAACACAGGACTTTCTTTAAAATAGGATTCACTTTAAAGGATTCAGTTTAAAGATTTGAGTTCTATGCCATGTTGCATGAACCAATAAGCTGGGTTGCATCTAGTTATAAGGAACATAGTTAATTTTTATATTTTTGCTGCATGCAATTACATTGTTGAGGTTTGTGAAAAATGATAACATGAAATTCAGTTTCCAAAGTTGAATTAAATATTTTATATTCAAGGATTCACCAGAAACTTAGAAAATACGTAAATTTATTAAACTTTACTAGAATATTTATTTTAAGTTAGAAGATGTTTTGGTAATAATTAGTTATGTTTTTATCTCATCTCAATTATTTACATATTTTTAAAATCAGTCTTATTATTCCATCTCTTTTTTATATTATTTTTATATGGTCCAGAATGAGTAATGCAACAATCCTGTGCTTCCACCAACATTGACTTTATGTCTCAACCTATAAGAAATAATAGTCAGGTTACTATGTGCCCAAAAAATCAGTCTTAGTTTTCTGTGTTAAATATTTATTTATAAGTAAATAGTGATCACCTCCAAAGCTGTGAAATTAATAGATTTTTGCCCTCCCCAAGCAATTGGTATAACTGCATTTAATTCCCATCCTCTAATGCTTCACTTAGTTATATTTAGACTCCACTCACTGACACAACCTCCACTAAACTCCATTAAGGATCATCAGTGAGTGAATTTTCCCACAGGTTTTTGCTTGGAAAAAAAATAGAATTTGCACCCATGCCTCCTAATGTAAAGCTTCCACTAAAAGAGTTGCAGTAGGTGCAATTTGTATATATTCATAGATTGTTGCCATATATTGATTTTTGTTTTACTCTATCACAATCTTGGCATTTTACTATTAATAGATGTAAAAACCAGCCTCTAAGGCAGGTAGGAAATATCTGGCCAATGAGTCTAATTTGTCTATTCAGGCTTCCAACAAAACCCCTCCTGATTTTAAACTCCATTCCAATTTTTTCCCTTTCCTTTCAGTCAATTGGCATGTGAAGGATCAGATGAAAGAATATACATACAAATGAGGCCCTGGGGATCAGAAGAAGGATCATATGACCCAGGTGTGGATGTGATGAACATGAACGTGAGGAAGATGAATTCTGAGAGAAACATTTACTCTTAAACAATTAAACAACTTTTATTTATTTCTGCTTACTAGGGGATTTGCAATACAAGCTTGCTAATAGTTGACATATAGTAGTGGCCAAAATTGTGGAAACCTTTTGGGAAAAGTGTACAGTAGAAATGCCACCTTTGGTTAAGTTTCCACCAATTTTTCTTCTAATTTCTTTATAACTGTAGCCTTGTTCATTTAATAATACTATTTTACATCGCTTTTTGGGCAACCAGTCAACTCTTTGCACCATTACTTTAATTTTATTACGTTTTACAAGCTCACTAAATGAAAGAACAAAAAAACCCAACCAACTTGATAGGGATCACATAACACACTGACAAATGTCCTCCTCTCAGCTTCAATACATGACATCAATAACTGAATCCTACTGTGATCTGATTGGCTCATTGCCAAAACAAGATGACACCTGATTGGCTCTCTAAACACTCATGCTCATTGGCTACAATCAGATGAAAGAAAGCTACCTGATATCAACCTAAGCAAGTTGTGCTTCCTTTTTCTGGTTATTTGGCTATAACTTTTCATAGAATACAGTACATATAATTGAACAACTTTGTTGCATTATATTCTTGATTAAATTATCTTTCCATTGATATATAATTTTATGGTACTACTCCAAAAGAAAGTGGTGTTATTAGCCGTCAAACCTCAAAAATACACTTTTCCCAAAGGGTTTTCACAAGTTTGGCCACTACTGTACTTGATAGCATTGCGAGGGGGGCTGCAGTGGGAAGAGGGGACTGAAGGGGCAATGAAGTGAGTCAGACCTACCTGTCAGAAACCACTTAGCCAGGATGTTGAGTACATGAATAACTCACTTACAAGAAAACCCAAAATCACATAGCTGGAACAGGAAACTAGAAACTTTGCAAGAAATCCATGACCTGAGGTGGGCAACAGGTGGCATGACATTTATCTATTTTGCATAGCAAGCCAGAAAGCTTTAGGGGGCTGCAATCCAGGTAACCAATCAATATATGTTATGAATGTATTATGGGGGGGAGGACAAAGGAGTATATGTTATTCACCTTTGACTGTAAAAAGTGCTGTAAAACTGTAATCAAGGCCGTGGCAGCTTTCAAAGCCAGGGCCCTTATATCTTGGTACCAAAATAAAACTATATTTTTGTTTCACACCTTGTGTTTGGTGGTCAATTGGCTTCGACAGCAAGCTAAGGCCCAGTTTTGAGGACAACAGTTTTGGTGGAGAATACGGGCAGTTGCTTGGATCCACCACTGTCCAGGGACAGATCCAAAGGGAAGGCCTCCAAGTCACATAAGTAGGTGGTTGAGAGAGGAATGGATGATTCCTAATAATTATATCCGGCCAGGTACCTCAGCTGTGCATCTCTCAGAGGCAGCCGCCCTTAACTTCTCGTGAACTCATGTGAGTTGTGACCGAAGAGATTAAATAGCAAGGGCCTCTGGACATGTGTGCCGTCCTGGCGCAGAGAAAGAGAAAGAGTGTGTGACCATAAGCTGCATGCCTTTGGACTTGGCCCTGGAATAAGTCCTTGGACAGTGTGGGACTCTAAAGTCTGACTCCCCTTCTTGCATCATCGCGGAGGAAAATATTGGAATAAAGCAGGCTCCCTCAGGTTGCATGGCAGGCGGTTGGCCATCTGCAGGACAAGGTTTAAAGTTGCGGAGTCCCAGGCGGAGAGAATAGAACACCCAGGAAAACCCTTGAAAAATAGTCCAAGGATGGGTAATAAAATTCCAGGAGGCAAGGCCCAGCCAGAGACAAAGGAGGAGGCTGAGGGCACCCCTACCCAGGGTCTAACCAATGCTTTTGTTGTAGAAAGGAAGGCCATTGGAAAAATGACTGTCCAATGATCTTACCGGTGGTAGATGAAGAAGACTGATGGGGCCAGGGGAGGGGAGAAACTGCCTCCCCAACCCCCGAACCCTTGGTGGAAGTTCAAATAGGGGGAAATGTTGCAAAATGTTGCTTGATACAGGTGCAAGTAGATCAGTTGAAAATAAGATGATAACTAAACCAAGTAGTGACAACCTCATAGTAATGGGGGCATCGGGAACCACAGTGGCGGCTCCCTTCCTCCAGCCTCTGGAATATAAAGTTGGCAAGACACTTCTGACCCACCAGTTTCTCTATATGGTAGACTGTCCCATTCCCTTATTGGGGCGAGATTTGTTGATCAAACTCCAGGCAACCGTAACTTTCAAGGATGGGAAAAATCATAATGAAAATGCCACCTGAAGTTTCATGGAGACTGATGGCTTTGTCAGAAGTGAAAACAGACCAAATACCTATGGAAATCAGGCAGGCTATGAAACCCTGGGTCTGGGCAGATGTGGAGCCGGGAAAGGCAGTGTTCACACAACCAGTGTCAATCCCTTTAAAACCAGGAAGCCAAATTGCAAACATTAGACAATGTGACATAAAGAGAGAGGCAAGATTAGGACTAGAGCCAGTGGTAAAGAAGTTTCTCCAGTGGGGATTAATTAGACTCATTTCCTCACCTTGAAACACCCCTGTCCTACTGGTCAAGAAGGCCGATGGGTCCTTCAGATTCATAACACAATTTAAGATGGGTCAACCGTAATACCATGACCCTACATGCAGCTGTCCAAAACCCCTACACCCTGTTGGGCCAACAGGATGCTTGGTTTACGGTACTATACTTAAAAGATTCTTTCTTTTGCATCCCTCTGGCTGAAGAGTCTCAGCCCATTTTCGCTTTTGAATGGAGAGACACTGAAATGAGGGTCACCTCTCAATATACCTGGACCTGACTGCCACAGGGATTGAAAAAAAGCCCAACCATTTTTGGACAGTGTTTGGTGGCTGATTTCTATAGGCCTGAGTAGGTGAAAGAGTATTTCTTGTTGCAATATGTGGATGATTTATTGTTAGGGGCAAACACAAGAGAACAATGTGTGAAGGGGACAGTGGACTTGTTAAATTGGTTAGGGACTTGTGGCTACTGCATGTCTGCTGGCAAGGTGCAGATTGCTCAGAAGGAGGTGAAATATCTGGGTTATTGTGTCTAAAAGGCAACAAACTTTATTGGCCCCCAGGAAAGAAGCAATCTGTAGGCTGAAACCACCTGAAAACAGACGGCAGTTGAGAGGATTCCTGGGGATGACTGGCTTCTGTAGAATTTGGGTCCCTAATTTTGACCTCATGACCAAACCTCTTTATGAGGCATCAAGGGGCATGACCAGAAGGTGTTTGAATGGACGCGGGAGTGTCAGAATGCTTTTGATGCGATTAAACGGAACTCATACGAGTTCCTGCCCTGGGGCTGCTGAACCCATATAAGCCCTTCATATTGTCTGTCCATGAGCGAAAGGAAATTCTGCTGGGGTCCTAACCCAAAAATTGGGTTCTTGGAATAGACCAGTGGCTTTCTTCAGTAAGCAGATTGACACAGTGGCCTTGGGGTGGCCAGCTTGTTTAAGGGCGGTGGAAGAAGCCCAGAAGTTGACTCTTGGCCAAGAGCTGATAGTGAAGGTCCCGCATGGGGTCAAGGAAGTCATGGAAGTAAAGGGGGCATTTTGGATGACGGGTGGTAGACAGGCTAAATACCAGACCATCTTGTTAGATGCACCAGCAGTAACCTTAGAAGTATGTAATATCTTAAACCCAGCCACCCTACTGCCACGGGTGGACTCAGAAATACAACATGATTGTGTGGAAGTCATTGATTCGGTCTATGCAAGCCGATCTAATTTGTCAGATGAACCACTAGAAAATGCAGATTATGAGTGGTTCACTGATGGTATCAGCTTTGTCCAGAATGGTGTCCGCAAGGCTGGTTATTCAGTAGTCATGCCCTGGGAGGTTGTTGAATCAGGGCCCCTTCCTCCAAATACCTCTGCACAACTGGCTGAAATCACAGCCCTAACAAGAGCTTTCCAGTTGGCAAAAGGAAAGAGGCTTAATATTTACATAGACAGTAGATATGCACTTAGAGTCTTACATGTGTGTTGGGCTATTTGGAAAGAAAGGGTATGCTAACTGCCCAAGGGAGGGCAATCAAACATGAACCCCAAATCATACAATTACTGGACGCTGTACACTTCCCTCAAGAGGTTGCAGTCATGGACATAAGGGGTCAGTCAAACAAAGACACCTTGGTGGCAAAGGAAAATTGGGTGGCAGACAAGGCAGCGAAAGAGGCCGCTCAACAGGCCTCTGCACATGTCTGCCCCCTGATCCCCTTTCAATCAGAAACATCTCTGCCCAAACCAACCTATACTAAAGAGAAAGAGAAATGGGCTCAAGAACTGGGGGCGGGTGGTGGAGGTTAGGACCAAGATTGGTGGTGCCTAAGATTCCCCTAAGAGCTTTGCTGACCCAGTTACACAAAGACACCCATTGGAGGGCAAAAGCGCTTGCCGATTTTGCAACCCGATACATGCTGGCCAAAGGCATGTATGCCGTCGCCAACCAGGTCACTGCAGCCTGTCTCCGCTGGGTACAAAACAACCCGAAAACAGCACAGAAACTCCATTGGGAGTCCTCCTACAAGGCTCCTATCCAAGAAAACAAACCCTTGGGCCTGGACCATCCGGTACATCCCTTCAAACTAGAAGACTGGAAGAAGAGAAAATCAAGCAAAGTTATAATGTGGATTTTGGAATATAGAAATTAATCGATAGTGATTACTTTGTAAATACAAACCCAGACAACATACTGTTTACCAAATATCAAGATGTTTATATTAAAAAATCAATAAAATATATATTTAAAAAAATAGTTAAAAGTGAGGAATCCACACTGCTTCATGAAGCAGCTTCAGGAGATGCCTCATTTATTCCTTCATCAAAGCGAAACATCTCTTGTAAGCTTACACAAACCTGTTAGATATTTCTGAGTTTATATCTTCCTTTTTGCCAACAGATGGCACTCAAAGCCGCAAATAAAAAAATGAGAGAATAGTTATTAATGGCATATTAAAACAAAAAAGAGCATAAAAAGGCCATTTTTAAATCCACTATTGCAATAGATAAAAATAAAAAATCCTTTAAGGTAGGCTTGTTTCAAAATGTGTTCTTGTGCAAAGAGTTCAGGCAAGTATAATATTGAATTATTTAATAAAATAATTATTACATTAAATGATAAAATGTTTAAATTAACTGATAAAATAATTATTAAATTAAATAATAATGAAAACAAGCTGAATTGATGTTCTTAGATGCAGAAAGGGCTATTGACAATTTGAACTCAACTTTCTTGTTTAAGGTTCTGAAATATAAGAATTTTGTAAAGAACTTCATAAAATGGATAAGATTGATCTATACTTCACAGAAAGCACAAAAATTGTTAATGGAGATCTAACAAAACTCTGTGAGATACCAAAAGGGAGAAGACAGTGATGTTACCCGTCTCTTATTTATTTTGGTTCAGGAAATATTGAATAGAGATATAAGATAACATGAGAGGCTTGTGGGAGGAAAAAAAAACTTACAGTGAAGGTCTTTTGCAGATGAGTTGGGGTTGGTTCTGGAAGATCCTTTAAAAAGAATTGTAATATTAATGAGGTTGGTGCTTTAGCGAGTTTTAAGATTAATAAACAGAAGTTAACAAAAATATGAAAATCAAAGTTCAGACAGAATTGAGGGGTTTTTTTCTTTTTAATAAATTTATCGATATTTTTAAATTTCTGTTTTCACTTTGTCATTATGGGATACTGAGTGTAGATTAATGAGAAAAAAATGAATTTCAACAACTGTAGAATCAGACTGCAGCATAACAAAATTGACAAAAGTGAAGAGGGTTTGAATACTTTCTGAATACACTATAACAACCCAAGAGAGGCACATGGGTAATTTTCCTGTATTGGATGAATTTATTTATTTATTTAAAATTATTGGGCACACATGGAGACAGAGTAGGGGGGAGGTGGGATCTGTTATTAATCACCTCCATTGCGCTGTTCTCCCACTGGGGCCCCAACCCAATTGGCACAGCCACCTCTTTAGGTCCGTATGAAAAGATAGGACCTCATATTGGGGACAAGATGTTCCAGTGGGCAGGAGCAACAGCAGAGAACTCTCTCTTCCTGGACCCCACCAGCTTGAATAATCAGGCTGACCTGCAGTACACCTCCTCTGCCAGCATGAGTGGTACAGGCCAGTAGGGTGAAACAGTCCCTCAAGTAACCTGGACCAATGCCATGAAGGGCTTTAAATGTGATCACCAACACCTTGAATTGCAGACTGGCAACCAACGTAGTTCATGGAGAAGTGGTGTTACAAATTGTACAAAGACTTTCCTAGTCGCAACTGTCACCTGTTTCTTGAACAGGAGTCGCAAATCCAGGAGAACCCTCCAGTTGCGGACCGGGTCTTTCTGGGTCAGTCCCACTCCATCTATTTACAACAGTGATTTGTTAAAGTTTTGAAGAATTTTGAGAAGGAACAAAATAAATAAATAAAAAGAAATAAATAAAGTTTTAGGACATTACTTGAAGTGACTAAAGATCAAGATTTTTAAAAATAAAGGAATATAGAATTGGTTTATTTGATCAAGGTTAATATAGATGCTATCTCTGGTAATCCTTATTTGACTTTTGTTGATCAGGACTAAACAGCAAGGCTTTAAGGATTTCTTTATAGATAAGAGATGGGATATGAGAAGAAGAGATCACTTGCTAAGTTTATATTTCTTGTGATGAAGAGGGAAATCATTTCTTTATATTTCTTTGGGTTTTTTATTATATTTTTTTTTCCTTTTCCTTTTTATATTTTTTTCTTTTCTGCACCTTCTATTTTTCTTCTAAACGTATATTAGATGTTATTTACTTTTAGATGAAACCTAATATAAAACTCTTTATAAACTTACATAAATCTCCTTATAGAAAGCATTCCAGTCTATGTAGATTTGTTGCTGGCCAAGCATTAATGTGATACATTATTTCTTTCAGAATGAATGTAGGGGCATAACAAGCAGAAGTAAATGTGGAGAACAGGCAAGATAGCCAATTAGCCACCCAACCCTGACAAAGATTTTCTCCAATTTAAAACAAAATACTTCTGAAATGATTATGGTTTTCCTTCCCCTGCTCCCTCATCATCATGTTCACCATCATCTTCACCATCATTTTTATACACTATCTGTTTGCTTATATAAATATATAAAATGGTTTATGCTCTCTACCATAATGCTTCATAGAAAACAGCAGTAATAACTGATATGGAGATGAAATGATCACAGATTAAACAGGAGTTGTCTGCCCTTCCATGCAAGATAGAAGTATATTGCTATTCTGGGATTGGATATCCTAGCTTTCTCTGTTGCTTTAAAAAACCCAAAACACATTTAAAATAAGCCATAACTCTTAACAGGTAAAACACAACTTAAAATCAGTATTAGAATATGAGTTTACACACAATTTATTCCAAGCAAACATACTGAGACTGGGACTCCCAAGCTGTAAAGTTGAGCAGTCCCTCAGAAGCAGTCAGTGCCTCCATCTAATAAATCTATTGTCTGTTATCCAATACCTCTGTCTTGTGTATTACATTTCAGTGTAGTAATTCAAGCAGCAGTAAGAAGGCCAATATAGTTCCTTTACTTTCCTCTCCTAAAAACTTCCCTGTTCCCATAGATTGCTGCTGTTGTCTGATTCATGCAATTTAGCTACATGAATTGGAACAAAATTGTAAGCTTGTTGAGCAAACTGCATATCAATTAATAGAATTTGTGGAAGGTACACGAAGATAAGCTTCAACTTAGGAAAACGGTGTACTTAGACCATTGATTTAAAATGAATGATTCATGGACATTTCTTGTTCTGCTTATGTTGTTTTCTGTGGAAGAATTGTGGTTTCTACTTTTGTTGTTTGCTTCTTTCCATTTTATTAAATTGTTGCTTTCAGCATACATTTGCTCCAAAACTGGCTTTGTGTAGATCAGTGGGAGTTGAAGTCCACATGCCTTAAAATTGTCAAGGTTGAGAAACACTGGTGTAGATAGAGATTGCATGAACGTATTGTATTTGTCACAATACTGTTTTCCACTGATAGTTGTTAGTT
The DNA here is from genome assembly GCF_001527695.2 of Protobothrops mucrosquamatus. Classification (NCBI taxonomy): domain Eukaryota; kingdom Metazoa; phylum Chordata; class Lepidosauria; order Squamata; family Viperidae; genus Protobothrops; species Protobothrops mucrosquamatus. The sequence continues at coordinate 49,274 of NW_015386894.1, forward strand.
ATTAAGATGACATTTCATGACCCTGCTGCTATAGCTTCTTCCTTTATTAGGTCAATCTTTTTCTCCTCATTTCAAAAATCCCAGGTGGCATGTAGTATTATTGGCATTAAAAAAAACCTTGCAGGCAAATCAAATCTATATCCTGAAGGACCTGTCCTGTATATGTTCTACATATAGGTTTTATTTCACTCATTGAGTTGTGCAGCAGGTTGACTTTTGTGACTAGAATGAAATAACTATAGAACCATCCCATCCAAAGTGATTTTGCAAACAGTTGAAAGGTTTGCTCTTCCCCAATTAACTATGACATTGTACTCCAATCTTTTTCTAGCTGCAGATGAAAATGATATTCTTTTTCTGAATCCAGTTTGCTATATCTTAATTCAGTCTCAGTTCTCATCCAATATTCTTGTTTATCATTCCTAATTAGCCATTTTTCACCAACTTGGAATGATTCTGACCTTCACAAATTGCTTCAGTCTTTGATGTATATTTTCAGGATTTCATGCCAGTAAACAGCATTTGCAAAATAAAAAAATGTAATAAATAATTCCACAGTGTCAGTAATGATTTTGCTGGGGCAGTTGAGATTCTTCATTTAAAAGAGATAGCCACTATGGTGGATAAATTGAGTAGATATAAATGTGGATGCTTCTGAACAAGCCCAAAGCATCTGCTATCCCAGTCTGTAGCTGAAGAATCTGATTTACTGCTGATTCATTTTTCCTTGCTTTTGTTTTTTCTTTTACAGTAGCTTAAAAATGCACAACAACGTGAGTTTCTATGATATCAAATAAGTATTTACTGGTTCATAATGAAAGCAATAACTAACACTTTTGCTGGGACAACCAAACAACAAGATTAAGATGGATGCAAAAACATATTGCTGTCTGCATTGATGCCTCTTCGAACTGTGCAGTAATTAGAGGCTCTCCTAGAAAGTCAGATTGGGTAAAAAATATTTCAGCATGAGGAAGTTTGCCTGAACTACTAACATAGCACATTGTAAGAAATAAAGACTGAATTTTAAATAGGAATACTGGTCTGTTCCCAGACTCAACACAGTTGTATGCTTCAAATGCATAAATAGCTACATAGCATTTAAACCAAGAACAGAAAACATCTTTGGTAAATGCACTGAGAGTTAAACGAAGAGATGAGAGAAAGGTTTTGCAATTTATTCTTTTGAGTAAGCATTGGGAATTGTATGGGTTCTATAGGCTTTGAGTCATATATTTAATATTACAGTATATAAATGTTAGAAATTCTTGTGTGCTCAACTATAATAGTGTATTGATTTTTGAAAGTGCAACAGATAATTGCAGATATATCCATGCTGTTTTCCTTTCAGTGTATCTTGTAGTATCCGTCATTGGCTGTTATACATGCATGGATTTGTAAAGAATAGAATCATTTTATTTCACTGTGTATCTGTATTTTCCAAAATGAAGAGAAAATCTAAATTAAAATGGAATCCTAGATTTTTCTTGTCAGCTGATTCTGTCTGTGAATTCTAAAAGTATAATTGTTAATTTTAGCTATTTTCATTTCACATTTATTGCCTTTGTTTGTCAAGAATTGGGGATGAGGAAAAAATAATAGTTACTTGTTTTGGTGGTTGTATAGGAAAAGAGCTAGACACTATTTCTACATAATCTTTCTCATTTCACTGAAGCTCAGAATAGGGCATATGAGTGTTCTCATGGAAAATGAATATGCACAGTGAATGGATGACTGGGGAATTGTTTATTTTATATATGTTATGATTTTTTTAAATGAAAGAATACTGATTCAAGATATGATAGATACTTAAAACTATTAAGGGTGGGTTTGACTAAGGAAGCATCTTCAGAAAGCTTTAAAAATGATAGATAGATAGATAGATAGATAGATAGATAGATAGATAGATAGATAGATAGATAGATAGATAGATAGATAGATAGATAGATAGATAGATAGATAGAAATATAAACATATAACATGAGAATTAAAGGGAATAAAGAACAAAGACTATACAATGATAGCATAAGCAAAATTATCCCAAAGGTATTTGACAAAATTTTTCAAACGGACAAGGCAAATCCCATCCTTATCAATTACTCAACTGGGAAGGGAGTTAAATAATCAAATTATAGTTCTCATCTCTTTACATATCCTGTTTACATGCTTGATATCTACAACAGAAATAAACCTAAAAGAACAGAACAAAGATTTGCTGAGATCATATCCCTGTGACTTGACCCAACATAGGGTTTTAACCTATATGAATCCAATTGAATATGGCACCTTCACATCAGTGATTATGCAATTGTCTGTTAGAATTTAATACAAATAGCTAACAACAAGGTATCAACTATTTTAATTTTTTTTCTACATATTGGTGAAAGTAAGCTAAACAATATACAAAATAATACCTCATCTATTCTAGTCAATACAATAAAGGTAGAGAAGGAAACATTCTATTCTGCCTTTGGCCTTTAGATTGATCGATTTATTGAATGTTCAATCAATTATGTGCAGTCAAATCAGTGTTGAATCTTAACAACCACATAGATTTTTTTCCCATGAAAATCTGGCCCCAACCTGGTCCTTCAAGTCTTCCAAGAGTGCACCATTGCCATTGTATCTGAGTCCATACACCTTGCTGCTGATCATCCTCTTCTATGTTTCTACTAAGTCCATGCATTAAAGCAGTGGTTCTCAACCTTTTTAATGCTGTGACCCCAACCGGTCGTAAGTCGAGGACTAAACCGGTCGTAAGTCGAGGACTAAACCGGTCGTAAGTCGAGGACTAAACCGGTTGTAAGTCAAGGACTACCCAACTGGTCGTAAGTCAAGGACTTTCCCTGCCCGGGAGCGCCATGCATGTGTGGTTCCGCCCCCTGCGCCAGCCGAGGCGTAGCTGGCAAGCAGCAGAGACGGAGCAGGCCGACCACCAGCTGGCCCAGCCCAAGGGAGCTAAGGCACCCGCCGGAAAAGGGGAAAAAAATGGCGGACAAAAAAAATGGCGGACAGCCTTGCTTGGCGACCCCCATGAAATGGTCGATCGACCCCAAATGGGGTCCCGACCCACAGGTTGAGAACCACTGCATTAAAGCCTTATCCAAAGAGTCAGGCCTTCACATAATGTGAAGGTATGATGTTTGAGTCTGGTGGTTTCTGCCTCAAATGAGAATTCTGGGTTCACTTGATCAATAATTCATATGTTTGTTTTCTTAGTAGCAGTATTGTAGAATAAGACTTTAATTGGACCTGAATCGAAGCCCCAAGATTTTATTTACTTGTATTCCAGCTCTCTAGTAAACCAGGTAGTTGATATGGAATCTTACATAGCAATGACAATAAGTTGTTCCCAGGTAAACACAGAGCATTGTTAGGTATTCAACATTTGAACCAGCATTTTTTTTAATATTGCCATTTCTCACATTAATTGATTTGCTTTTATTATCTTGTTACAAGCTTATTCTGAATATGAATGCCAGAGATGGGAAATTATAATTCTGAGTCTGTGGTTTGCCAGTGTAACTGCCAGCAGCCGAACCAGCAAAACCAGAGGGAGGGATGCTACCAGTGGACATACCCCTTAATGTAAGCTTATATAAGTGAAAACATTGTTCACATATAAGAGGAAAACTTGGAGAACCATACAGTTTGTCAAAGAATTTCTCCCCAGTTATTAAAAAATGAAGTGAAGAAGAAACATAATTAAATAAGTCTGAATAAATGCTGAATATGTATAGATCCTGATTAAGAGTAGGCAAAATAGAGCTGCTGAGAAACAAAAATGGGAGTTAACTACTAAGAAAGAAAATCTAAGAAAGTTTTTTTTTAAAAAATGAAACTTATAAAAGAATTAGTCATGGAATCATGAGTGATAGTTGGAAAGAAAAATGCTGTATGTAAATATCTAGTTGTATATATAAATATATGAGTGAATGATTTATCTGCTCTAATTGAAGGTAATGCTGGTTAGAAGAGGATGAATCTTAAGGCATTTGCTTCTGATTAGTCTGCCTTAGCTGGAAACATAATTCTACTAAAATGCCTACCTTTAAAGAAGATAGCTGACCTCCCCCCCAGACTAAATGCCTGCAGGTCAGTTAGATTTTAATTCTCAGAATTCTCAACACTGGGAATGCTGGGAATTGAAGTTCCAGTGCTATTGTCAAAGGTTCTTTTTTAAACTGAAGCAAATTTGATTGACCCAGGCTCAAATGATTCACAATAGCATTGAACAGTTTGATTTTTATATTTCCTTATAAGGGTTGGGGTGGTATTTTATTTTGAAAAAAATTAAAGTATAAAAGTGAACATACAAGTGTATATGCATGTTTCAATTGCTAGTATACAATTTTCTCTAGACTCTATACTGCTTCTATTACTGTTACCTAGTATAGAGCAATGTTTTACAGATACTGATCTGTCTTTAATTCCTCTTTTATCTGTGGTTTCTACTGTTTTTTCTTTATTAATGGACAGCATCTAAAGCACACATGCTTTGCTGTGACTCTTCTTTTTCCTCTGGACCGCTCGATCTCTGTGAAGGAAAAACACATTCTTTAATTTGGCTGCTTTCTGTGTTGCTGACTGCAAAGCTTCCAAAATGCACATTTCGTCTCCCACCTGTCTCACGGTTGCTGCTTTTATAGGCAACTCTGCCGTGGTGGTCCTAGGGAGAAGACTCACACAGGAGGGAAGAAAAGCAGCCTAGATGCTTGCAATTTTTCTCAACAGCCTGGTCTTCCGCAGCTTTGGAGAGCATGTAAGTTGAAGATTTAATCTCTTCTCTCTGTAGAGTATGGAAGAATGCATTTCTTCAAGCAGTAATATTGAAAATAATGAACTATGAAGAAATACAAGGCCAGATTCTGAGGTAATTATTCCTTTACACTTTAAAAAGTGTAAGCTTTTAAGCATTTATTTCCTTTAGGAATTTTCAAATAATATTGATAAATTGCAGTTTCAGATGATGTCAGGTGAATCATGTGGGCTAAGTGACATAAGATCAGACTGGACCAATTTTAGATAAGACCTCTGAGAACAAGTCTGATTTGTGGTTAAGGCATCACGGCAGAAATTGGGAAACCATGAGTTCTAGTCACTGCTTGCGCATGAAGCCAGCTGGCTGACTTTGAACCCGTCACTTTCTCTCAGCCCTAATGAGAAGATACTGGAAAACCACTTTTGAAAAACCTGCAGGGATTTATCCAGGCAACCGTCAAGAATTAAGCATGAATGGAAGAAAAAAAATCAGTTCTTTAAGAAGCACCTGAACATAAGAGCAATATAAAATGAAAGTATTCTTAAAAAATTGCTTTGAAACTATTGGAGAGGGAAGGCTATAGTGAATAACCTATAGAGGATCATTGGACTACCCCTTCAGATCAGGAACTCTTCATGACCAAACTGAAACAATTTTTTTATTGTCGTTATTCTTTCAATAAATTTGTTTTGTGGGTGATTTATTGTTGAATTTAACTAGCACCTTCCTATTTTAGTCTTTCTTGTCCTTTAAAGTAAACCAACACTGGTTAATTTAATTCAGTTACTATCAAATTTGTTGGATAAATGCAACCTGATTTTTCGCTTATATTCCGATGCAGTATCTGAGAAAAGTAGTTCCACAATGTCCCCCCCTCCCAAAAGGAATACTCCTTTCTTTTGAAGAAACCCAAACAAATCCTCCAAATCTTAACTCTCTGAAATATGGCATGAGTGTTCTCTATCTTAGTTACTGTTTCGTGCAGTTTTCATCAAATTATATCCCAGTGACACCATAGCATATCTTGGAAACACTATCACCAATTTGGTGACATTTGTCAGGCTAATTCCTATTATAAAATGTACTCTGCATGGAATAACAACAAACCAATCCTTTGTGTTTCTCTCATGCTAGATAATGAACAAATGTTGCTCTGAATTCAAGGCAACATTAGATTGGAAAATCTGATTCAGTCCAGACTATATTAAACAGTTCTTGAAGCTTTGGATTGGACCTCTTAACGGAATATTGAAGTTAATGCACAGCAATATTTTATTCCAATTGGAATAGTAAATCTACAGTAAATCTGTGGTTCTTTAGTCCTCTTTATTGGCAGGATTTGAGCTGCAATAGTTTCTAGAAAACTAGACTTCCCCCTTTCCCCCCCCCCACAAACACATACATACATATGCTGAATAATATATAGTAAAAATTACAAAGCTTACATTGTTAATAGTCCTTTAAGATCAGGAATTATTTTCAAAACTAGAATTTATTCAAATTTGCTTAAATAATAAGGGGTTGGTTTGGCATTACATAAATACATTTAGAATTGAAGTTTGAACAGTGTAAAGAATGGGTGGGTGGGTGGGTCGTGTGCCATGAAGTCGTTCTCATCTGCTAATGACCACCTAGATGTTCTCTATGATTGAAAAGATGCAGGGAAATAATGAAATGGCAGGGAAGAAAGTGTTAGACAGGTAAAATGTGATCTACAGAGTAATGTGGCATCCAGTTAAGAGTCTATGGCATATATTTAAGTATCACAAAAATTCAATTACCTTTTGCTTTCTGAAATTTTGTTGACTACACTCCAATTTTTAATGTATGTAGTCTTTATGTTTTTAAGGAGCACTTGAACTATTTATTGAGCTACAGAGCACAAAATCTACCATCTCACATTCCTTTCCAGCTGCTGCTGAATCTGCATTGGAGTGGGGATGGAAAACCTTATTCAGCTTGTAGTCTACAAAACCAAATTAAGTGTAGTTTCATTATTTAAAGACCATTGATGCTTCCCAAAGGGATTAAGTCTGCTTAATGAACTTGAACTGTCACTTTGTACTATGAATGGATTGTTCAAGTTCTTTTCAGTCAGAATGAGTATGATAAAATCCCACTACTGAACAATATAGTTTTTCTATCTACTGTAAATAAATTAATATGATTACAGTCTGATTATTTTATGGAAATATAGTTTTTGGATTTGTAATTATGCCTGTGAAATATTAGTAAAAGGAGAGAGAGGAGATGGGGGAAATCTGTTTAAATTGCCTAAGAAACATGAAGTCATAATATGCATGTAACTTTTACAGTATTGATGTCAGCAGTAAGGTAGTGTATAATTCAGCTTCAACATAACCACATTAGTAGTAAGCATTAGAAGTTGCCAAGATAATTTTAAAGTAACTTTTAAATTTTTTCAGCCAAGTCATTTTAAAAGTGCAAGCCAATGAAAATTAGGAGAATATCCAAATATTAAAAAACACCTCATTTTTGGAACTCTTTTTATCTTTGGAATGCTTAGTCCAATTTATTTCAATGTGAATAAGCAAAATGAAACACCAGCTCTATTTTGGCACAAAGTTATGTTAGAAATTTGACATTATATAAAATGTTGTAAGCTAAACTAAAGCTAAAATATAAAGTTGTAAGTAAAGGTTTTAGCAACTTCTTTATCATGCACTTTGCAGATTAAGATAATGAATTTATTAAAGAATTTATACCACAGAGTTTGCAAACTTAATAAAATAAAATTAAAATATATGAAAACTAAACTAGTAATTGCAGGACAGCAAAAAAAAAACTTCTGAACCTGAAAAACATTTACGTTCCACAGATATCATAGTAAAAAGAATATCTCTCTTTATTTAGAATACCTAATGTAAAGCTTCTGACAGAGATTTTATTAAATAAGAAAGCCTAGTTTTCCAAATACTTTCTGTTCATGAAATTACATCCCTGTAATTTTAGTCTCATTTTTTTCCACTGTGCTTGATTTTTATAACTAGAGCTTGTAGAATTTTAACATTTTGGCTATAAGAATGTTGTCATCAACATAGTGCAGATTATTGATGTTTCTTCTCCAACTGTAAAAACACTCATCATCTTCCAATCCAGTATATATTCAGGATATAAAAAGGGAACAGTATACAATCTTAACACACTTCTTTGCCAGATATATTTATGTGGTTTGTGTAGTTTGTAAATTCAATAATTTATAATTTATTGTTAGAGTTTCAACTCCTTCTTTTCAACTCCTTTCTTGTTTGTTTAGATAGATTGGGTCAATATAAAAGGGAGGGAAATGACATTGCCATAGGTGTATACTATAGGCCACCCAACCAAACAGAGGTAATAGATGAACCTTTTGCTAGTCAGCTAACTAAGGTATGTAGGAAGCAAATAGTAATGGGGGACTTTAACTATGCTGACATCAACTGGGAGACAAACTCTGCACCAAATGGAAGATCAAACAGATTCCTGACAAACCTACCAGACAACTTTGTCTCCCAAAAAGTAGAGAAGGGAATTAGGGGATCAGCCATATTGGACTTAATTCTCACTAACAGAGATGAAATGATAGAAGGTGTTGAAGCCACAGGAACCTTGGGGGGGGGGGAGTGACCATGCAGTATTGGAATTCAACATTATGCAAGCACAAGCAATAGAACACAGTCAAACTAGAGTCTTGGACTTTAAGAGAGCTAATTTCAACAAACTTACTGTAGAGAGAGCTTGGGAAGGATTCAATGGATGAGAATCCTCAAGGGGAAAACAACTCAAGAAGCTTGGGAAATTTTGAAAAGTGAGATTATAAAAGCCCAGTCTAGCACAATACCAACAAAGAAGAAAAATAACAGCTCTCAAAAGAAACCAACATGGCTGCATAAAGAACTCTCTGATAAATTGAAAGACAAAAAGGATAAGTATAAAAAGTGGAAAGAGGGGCACATACCTAAGACAGAATATCAGCAAATAGCCCGAGCCTGCAAAAATGGAGTGAGGAAAGCTAAGGCTCAAAATGAACTAAGGCTTGCAACAAAAGTAAAAGTAAAAAATAACAAACAAAAAGATTGTAAAAAACAAGAAAAAGTTAAGAAAATGATTGGTCCACTAGTGGGAGAAAGTGGCAAGAAAGTGACAAGCAACAGGGAGAAAGCAGAAGTACACAACTCATTTTTTGCATCTGTATTTACACAAAGAGAAAAAACAGTCCAATCTATCAAAAACAATACCGTAAAAAACAGATTAGAAACACAAGATAGGCAAGAAAATGGTAAGTGAGCACCTGCCCACCCTAGATGAGTTCAAATCACCAGGACCAGATGGATTACACCCCAAGGTTCTGAAGGAACTGGCAGATGTGATCTCAGAACCACTGAACTATATCTTTCAAAGATCCTGGAGCACAGGGGAACTACCAGGGGATTGGAAAAGAGCTGATGTAATTCCCATCTTCAAAAAAAGGGAAAAAATGGATCCAGGAAACTACAGACCTATCAGCCTGACCTCAATACCTGGAAAGATCTTGGAAAAGATAATCAAGCAACAAATCAGCGAACACCTAAAGGCAAACAAAGTAATTACCAAAACCCAACATGGGTTTGTCAAAAACAGATCATGCCAGACAAATCTTATTACATTCTTTGACCAGGTAACAAAATTAGTGGACCAGAGGAATTAGTGGACCAGAGGAATGCTGTGGATATAATTTACTTGGACTTCAGTAAGGCATTTGATAAAGTAGACCACAACCTACTACTTGATAAGATAGAAAAATGTGGGTTAGACAGCATCACCACCAGATGGATTCGTAGCTGGCTGACCAGCCATACTCAGCCTGTGGTCCTCAAAGGAACTGCATCTACATGGAGGGAAGTGTGTAGTGGGGTGCCCCAGGGCTCTGTTCTGGGCCCAATGCTCTTCAACATCTTCATCAACAATTTGGATGAGGGGATAGATGGGGAACTCATCAAATTTGCAGACAACACCAAGCTGGCAGGAATAGCCAACACTCCAGAAGACAGGCTTAAGATACAGAAGGATCTTGACAGACTTGAACATTGGGTGCTATGTAATAAAATGAAATTCAATAGTAAAAAAAGTACGGTTCTACATTTAGGCAATAAAAACCAAATGCACAGGTATAGTATAGGTAGTACCTTGCTCAATAGTAGCAACTGTGAGAGAGATCTTGGAGTCCTAGTGGACAATCACTTAAATATGAGCCACTTTACAATGCCTTGGTAAGGCCACACTTGGAATACTGCATCCAGTTTTGGTCACCATGATGTAAAAAAGATGTTGAGACTCTAGAAAGAGTACAGAGAAGAGCAACAAAGATGATCAGGGGACTGGAGGCTAAAACATATAAAGAACGGTTGATGGAATTGGGAATGTCTTGTCTAATGAAGAGAAGGACAAGGGGTGACATGATAGCAGTGTTCCAATATCTCAGGGGCTGCCACAAAGAAGAGGGAGTCAAGCTATTCTCCAAAGCACTTGGAAGGCAGGACAAGAAGCAACGCATGGAAACTAACCAAAGAGAGAAGCAACCTAGAACTAAGGAGAAATTTTCTGACAGTTAGAACAATTAATCAGTGGAACAACCTGCCTCCAGAACTGTGAATGCTCCAACACTGGAAGTTTTTAAGAAGAGACTGGACAGCCATTTGTCTGGAATAGTAGGGTTTCCTACCTGAGCAGGGGGTTGGACTAGATGACCTCCAAGGTACCTTCCATCATCATCATCATCATCATCATCATCATCATCATCATCATCATCATCATCATCATTATTGATGCAATGTTTCCATATCAAGTTATTTTTTATAAGTCTTCGAATCAACAAAAAATATTTTAAATAATGGACAAGACGTGGGAGCAAAGGGAATCAACATTTACATAGTTTGTGGAGAAAGTGAAAAGTGCTTAATTGAGACATGAGCACAGTAGGAGCTTATACAAAAGCTGGGAAATTACGGCTGAGCCACCCTACTAGATTTTAAGAAGTTTTTATTATATTGGTTTAATGTTTGTGTTTGTGTGAAGGAAGCAGAGAATTAGATGTCCAGGGAGAAAATATTTCCATAGTATAATAATCAATGATAGTTCACTTAGCGAAAGTTCAAAGTTATAACACACATCCCCAAAAGTACTTATGACCAGTCATGAAATTGCATATGTTGCAGCACCATTGTGATCATTCGCCCTTATGACCAACCACAGAGATGCTGCAACATGTCCCCTATCTATATCCCCCCATCCTGCACCACTAGGCACTGGACCTGCTTTGCTAGCCCACAGGGTTCCACATGCTCCTCCCTACCCCAGCACCAATAGCTCACTTACCTTTCAAAGATCTACAGAGCTCAAGATGTTGAGGTAGGAAAGGACAGCTGGGCCGGGCAGCAAACCGTCTTTAGCTCAGACACTGGCAAAGCTGTTTTCCTTTTGTCATTGCATAGAATTTCCTCCCCCTACACCACCATGAACTCCTCTAGTCTTACACTAGCCGAGTTAATGCTGAGGGAGGGAAGGGATGCAGTCAATAGCAAGCCTCTCCTTCCTATAGACTTGTGTGTGGGTCCTTACACATGCTTCTTCTCTTCGCAAAAGCACTTTTATGAAGAGGGAAAGTGTGTGTAGTGTTTGTGCACTTGTGCATGTCCTTGTGCACACTTTCCTTCTTAGCAAAAATGCTTTTGCGAAGAAGGGAAATGTGCATAGGGATGCACACACACAAGCCTGTAGGAAGCAGAAGTTGGCTGCATTCTTCTCCCCCACCATTAACTCCACTAGTGTAAGACTAGTCGAGCTAATGGTGGGCAGGGAGGGAAGTCTAGCATCTAGCAACAATGAGAGGAAACAGCTTCACCAGCATCTCAGAAAGACTTTTCTGTCAGATGGCCTAGCCTGTTCTCCTTTCCTACCCAAACGTCTTGAGCTCTGGAGATATTTGAAAGGTAAGTGAGTGATTGATGACAGAGGGTTGGTGTGGAGAAGGCCCAAGGAGCTGTAGCGATCCCAAGGGGTGGGAAGCGAAGCATAAGATATCATAGTGGGTGGGGTGAGGCCTTGGATGGCCGGAGGCAGTTAGTTAGCAGGGATGGGAGTTTGTTCACTTAACATGATTCTGTTAACATCCTCTTGGGTAATGACTGTAATGGGCAAGCTCCATTACGGTCATAACTCAAGGACTACCTGTTCTTGATTCTTTTCTGATCTAGCTCCACTGCTTAGAACTCTGGTCCCTATACCTGCTTAAGTCATGTTTTGGAGTCTAACCTTGTTAGTTTGCTTCTTTTAATTTAAAAGTCTATGAGATTTGACTATCTGATTGCCCTATGTTAATGTTATTTCAGGATTCCTAGTGTTTGATATTACATAGCAGGACATGGCTAATTGTAAGATTTCTTATCCATTTTCAGAATGTAAATTCTACAAGTTGGAATTGGAAGTGAGGATGAATGTGACTTTCCTATGACTTTACACCAAGGTTTTCACTGGCCAGCATTGCTGACTATTTATTTTTTCACTTAGTTTATGAGGTATTTTAAGATTTTGATTTGCCAGAGACAATCAGGAAAAAAACCCTGCAAGATGTACATGTACTCTTCCATTTATGATCAGAATTGAGACTATAATTTTCCATTGCTAAGGAAGGTGGTTGTTGAGTGAGTCATGCCCAATTTTACAACCTTTTTTGCCATAGTTGTTAAGTGAATCAATGCAGCTGTTCAGTGAATTATGTGGTTGTTAAGCAAATCTGGCTTCCCCCATTAACTTTGCTTATCAAAAGCCAGCTGAGAAGATCACAAATGGCGATCAGATGACCCTGGGATGCTGCAATCATCATAAATACTTGCTGATTGTCAAGCCTCCGTATTTTGATCACATGACCATGAGGATGCCACAATGGTCATAATTGTGAGAACTGATTCTGTCATTTTTCTCAGGGCTGCTGTACTTTTGGTGGCTAAATAAATGGTTGTAAGTTGAGGACTTACAACCAAGTTAACCAAGTTAACAAAAGAAATTATTGATCAAGATTGGAAAATAATTATTAAAACAAGCATGTGCCGTACGTTTGGTCTGAGGATGTACCCAGTAATTGTGCATCATATTGAAGGTCAAACTTTAAAAGTTGAATGCAAGGCTTAAGGAATGTAACTGTGTAACTATTTTAATAGATTCAAAAGACAGACATAAGACTCAAGGGTCTGTTTTTTCCTTCAAAATCAAAGAGGGGTTAAATGTTTTTGACCTCAGCCATTCTGGAGGTTAACTTCAAAACAGAGTCTGATAATCACCTTGCTCCAGTTCAGGTGCAATAGGAAGCTAAGGTTAATTGAAGACTTCCTGATTTATTATGGAGTGCTGAAGAAGGAAAACTTAAGTTTTGGCACAAGTCTTATATGTAGCTCAACTTATTAAGAATAAATGTTAACCTGTCCTCTGTTCCATGAACTGCAAGAGGCTAATTTCTACAGTCAAACATCTGAGTAGATGATATGAAAAAAATAGTAACTATATAGCCCCTTTTGCAACTCAAGTTCAAGATTTTTTGATGTTTCATCATTCTGATAGGGCAGTGGTTCTCAACCTTTTTAATGCCGCGACCCCAACCGGTCGTAAGTCGAGGACTAAACCGGTCATAAGTCAAGGACTAAACCGGTCGTAAGTCGAGGACTACCCAACCAGTCGTAAGTCAAGGACTTTCCCTGCCCGGGAGCGCTGCGCATGTGTGGTTCCTCCCCCTGCGCCGGCCGAGGCGTAGCTGGCAAGCGGCAGAGACGGAGCAGGCCGACCACCAGCTGGCCCAGCCCAAGGGAGGTAAGGCACCCACTGGAAAAGGGGGAAAAAATGGCGGACAAAAAAAATGGCGGACAGCCTTGCTTGGCGACCCCCATGAAATGGTCGATCGACCCCAAATGGGGTCCCGGCCCACAGGTTGAGAACCACTGTGATAGGGGAAAAATATTTTACAAATCTAAGCTAGAATTGTTAGCTCAAATTATCAACATTCTTCATTCCGGAGCCTAAAGTTATTAGAATTTTTCATTAATAGGAATTATTCCATTCTAAGCATTTATTCAGTACTTCTTAAAGTCAGAGTTCAAATAAACTTTTTTGAACGTTTGAAAGGAAATTATAGATTGTCATGTTGACAGGGAAGAGTGTTAGCTTAGATCTCTGAGATGCTATGTTTAATTACACAGGTTCCTGCAAAATTGCCTAAGAGATATTTTAACTGTTTTAACTGCTCTCTAGCTCAGTAATACATTGAGGAAATATTGCCAGTAAGTTCAGAATGAAGATTTGCATAGCTCTGTTTGAAAATGGGGAAGTGATTAGCAGGCAAAATAGCTGATAATAATTTCAAATGAAAATTAGAATTTCGTATCTAGATACAGTCCTTTTGTTTTCAGAATTTTTATTCAACATACTCTTATATTTTTATGTACACTAGATATGGATATGTCTAGTGTACTGATGATAAAAGCATAAGCTTAAAGAATTCAAGTAGTGATAGACAATGTTGCAGAATTATGTCTATCAGCTCACAAAGAATTGGGAGTGAATGACTAAGCCACAAAATAATGACACATATTTTTAAAACAGTTTCTTTAATACATGATTTAAAGGAAAATCGTGAAAATAGTGTACATTGGAGAAATCTGTAATGGATCAATTCTTTGTTCAGCCAGAGTGAAGTGGATCTCTTCTTTATATTTTTTTGTGATAATAATTTATATGCACTCAGCTTACATACTCATTTTTCTTACCAACTAAAATTGATTACTAATTCTCATTTCTAGATGCTAAAAGAACAAGTTATTTTCATCAAATTTGCTTAAAGGAGCAATTGTCTCAGCTGAAGATGAATGTGTCAGAAAACAAGCATTGCTTTATTTTATAAGAGAAAGATAATTAAATTATCTTGTTTAGGGTTTATTGGCTTGTCATGAACTATGCAAACTAAGTTTATGTTTTTATTTAAGTTAAGAAAGAAAAATAGTGCTAAACTAGCAATTTTAGATTAGCATTTTTTTTTTCAAATTATTTTCAGCCTTTAAACAGATTTTTAAAATCTTATTTTGTCACATTTTCTTAGGAATGGCAGTCTTTAGTAACAGTACAAATTTAAATTAAATTCCCTAAATAAATTTAAATTAAATTGGTAGAAAAATTTGGGGGGTGTATTGACATCATTAGTAAAGATGTCAAAGCCAGAAAAATGTGATTTTTTTCAAACACATGGAAGCCAAATAATATAAATATATATCTAAAGGCAAAGTAATAAAATTTGTTATGAATTCTGTATTTCTTTAATATGATTACTATGAACATGCAATGAACATTAAATTCTAAAATTTTATGATGAGTTATGCAGCATAAATATTTTATATTGGTTGGTTTTCTCAATATTTTTGAAAATATCTAAAATCATTTTAATATAAAGAAAAAAAGTTTAAATCAAAATGAAATCTCAAATTATGACACATTGGTTGTGGATTTTCAAGAAAAGATTGGACAACCATTTGTTCAAGGTCGTATGAGGGCTCCTGCCTTGGGCAGGGTGTTGGACTAGAAGATCTTCTGACCCAATGATTCAATGGTAATCTATTAAAGATGTTTGGAACTAAATTGTAAAATTTTCAGGTTAGCTTTCTGTGTGCAATTATTTTTAGGATTGCTGCCTAAATTTCTAAAAAAAACAAAAAAGAGTAACATTGTGAACCAACCCAACCCTCCTCAGAATGAGGTATAATTTTCATTCCTTCTTGTTAAAAGCAAATATGGGAAGAATTAGTTATGTTTTACATTACACCTGAATAACATATTTTGATTTAAAAATAGTTGTACATGTTTATGTGTGCTGTATCAACCACAGCACACATATATAAAATTTATTTAATATACAGATTAAATAAATTAAATGGTGTTTGGCAGTTTACAAAAATGTAAACATTAAAGCCATATGGTCAGCAAAATAAAAAGTCTTATAATCCTAGATATAAGGGAATATTTTTGCACCTTTTCCTAAACTGTGACAACGAGGGATGGACCAAGCAATAAATGTTTTTTTCAAAATATACGAAAACGGCACACACACAAACACACTCTTGTCATATTTATTTAATAACTTTATATGGCCATCTGATTTATAAGCATGACTCTGGGCAACTAAGAGTTAAAACAATGTAAAAACAAAGAAAATTTAAAACAACATTAATAACATAATAACAAAATTAATAACATTAATAACGTAGCTGACAACATACAAGATATTCCACATTTAATGCAACCATAATACAACCATGATCAAGAAATAGGTTCACCCACCCATCAGGGCCTCATACCTGGGCACAATATCCTTTTTGTTGCATTGATCCTTCCTTCCTTCCTTCCTTCCTTCCTTCCTTCCTTCCTTCCTTCCTTCCTTCCTTCCTTCCTTCCTTCCTTCCTTCCTTCCATTAATTAGATAAGGCAGTAAATTAACAAAAGATGCCCCATTAAAGATTTTCAAGTCAATTCTATAATGAAAATTAAAGTACATGTTTTCATTATCAGTTTCTGATAACATTTTTTCCTCCTTGTTCTTCTCATGGCTACAGAGGTAGATGTGGATTTAAAACTTCTAAGGTGTTATATATAAATTACACTCAAAAATATATACTGCTCACAAAAATAAAGGGAACGCAAACCTCTTCAGTTCCATGGTAAAATGTTCCCTTTATTTTTTTGAGCAGTATACATAAAATATACATAAAACAAGTTTGTTTTGTCATATATCTGATAGTTCTGTCATAAAATTAATTCAAAATATGCATGTGGCTTTTGAAGACTTCAAATTATTTATAATTTCAAAATATTTTCAGTATTTAAGATGTTTCCTTAAACATAATGTCTGGAATATAGTTGAAAATCCACACCAAGTTTATGTATACATATTTCTGCAGGTCTGATATTTGGGAGAGAAAGAGAATTGCCAATAAAGCTTTTATTGATCTTAAATGATTCATTTATACCAGAAGACATTTTTCACAGACTCTCTAATCCTATTATACCTGGTGTATTTTTGTAACCCTATACACCTGCTGTGTCAGAACAGGAGAGTGCTAGTTGAATCACAATTTTTTTAATTCATATGCTTTTCTACATTGTACTAATTAACTTGTGTTTCATTTCTGCTGCACCGCTGTTAACCTTTCAACTAATATGTCAGGTGTAGGAAAAGGGACATTTTAGAAGACAGAGAAGTTTAAAATTATAACCCTTTTGTTCTTCCTCAGCAGACATAATTATTCACAGGTAACTTTAGGATGATGATGTTAGCACAGCAGATGGAATGTATGATAATTCATGCTCCTGACTCCTACAGTTCTTGAGGGTTTGCTAATAGGATTGTTCTCATTTTAAAACAAGAGGTATTTCATCTGCTTTAGCTAAAGCTAAAAAGAAAATATAGTATTGTGGTATCAGATTCTGAAATGTAACAAACATTTCTTAATTAGTTGTTTTGGCACCACAGAATATTGGGTAGTAGTGAGTTTTTTTTTCTTTCCACATAAAATATATACCCTTGTAGTAAAAGTTATTTAGCCAGCTAAGACAACTTATATATAAATTTCTCCATATATACTTTTAGAAAATGTCATTTAGCAAGCTTATCATGTATTGTAAATTACTCTCTCTATAAGCCTTTTATCTGTATTCCTATTTGTAACAATTAAAGCAGACAGTGTGAACGCCCTAATTTAACATTTGCTGAGCAGTGGAGAGCCAGTGAAGAGCCAGAGACAGGAGGGAATTGAAATCCTAGCAGAGACTCTGGACTCTGTCCACTCAACAACCCGTAAGATTGCTTAACAACTGCAACCGGGAGTTCCAAAATTTTGTTTATTAGATTTTTATCCTGCCTTTACTACTTTATAAGTAACTCAGGGTACAGAACATACATACAGTATTACTCCTTCCTTCCTC
Source organism: Protobothrops mucrosquamatus (assembly GCF_001527695.2). Taxonomy (NCBI): domain Eukaryota; kingdom Metazoa; phylum Chordata; class Lepidosauria; order Squamata; family Viperidae; genus Protobothrops; species Protobothrops mucrosquamatus. The sequence goes on from NW_015386894.1 coordinate 67,029, forward strand.
CTCCTGATCACCCCACAACAACAAACCTGTGATATGGATTGGGCTTAAAAAGAGCGATGACCCAAAGTCATCCAATCAGCTTTCCCACCTAAGGCAGGACTAGAATTCACAGTCTTCTGGTTTCAAGGCCAGCCCTTTAACCACTACACCTTGCGCTCTGCCGGCACAACTGATCTTTGCTACTACCTCAACTGATCTTTGCTGTCTCTTTCTCCTGCTGTTGACAAGGCATGCCTGGCCTGGCTGCTGAACTAGGTTCATGCAGCCCCCTGAGACACAGCACAGAACTCAGCCCCAGCCCAGCCCAGCACCATGCAGCCCCCTCAGCACAGTTCTAGCCACATTCTCATGAGGAAACTCATGCATGACCAGGGGAAGAAAATCTAATGTGGCTAACAGCTGCCTCATGAAGAGCCAGGCCAGTCATGTCCTATCAGCAGCAGAAGCAAGAAGACAGCAAAAGTCAGCTGGGGCAGTAGAATATAGCCCCCGCCCGGGGCCTAGAAGGGCATAGATCGTGGGGACATAGGTGGGTGGGTAGAGTCAAAGCCTCCTGCGTCATAAATATAAGCAGTCTGCCAAGCATCTGAACTTTGATCATGTGACAAAGGGTGTGCTGCAATGGCCATAATCTTGGGCACCGATGATAAGTCCCTTCGTTCAGCACTATCTTATCTTTAAACAGTTGTTGAATTCATGGCCATAAATCGAGGACTACTTGTACTGTAACATTATTCTTTGCAATTCTTTTATTTCTTAAATTTTCTAAGGTTGTATTTTGCAGACAAAATATTTGAATTAATTTCCTTCTCTTTAACTGTTGTTCACGGATTTTCCTTTGGGCAGGATCTGTTTTATTTTTAAGAGAAGGTCTGAGCTATTTTCCATTCTAGTGTATCAAAATAAAAACACTGACAAATAGACAAAAACCTTGATAGTTTGTTTTATTTTTCTGGTCTATAACTATGTTGGAATCCATAATCACTTCTTTAAAAACAGAATGTGGAAGCAGGGACAATTAAAATTATAAAATTTACTGGAAAGGGCAGTTAGGTCTGAGTAGTAAATTATTATTTTGCATGGCACTTAACAAAACTTTTCTAATTTTAGTTCCAAATAACCTGAATGTTTTATTGATTTATTTATGATTTCTTTAATTTTATTTCCTGTTCTCGGTATCCTTACTATAATGTATTTACAGGTTTCTATTTTTATTCATATTTTTAAACATGATTATTTTTAAATAATTCATATATTTGTGTGGCCTATACTCATTTTGTTGTAAATTGGCTACATAAATAGGACAGCAGAAAAAATGGCTTTTTATATTGTGCATGATAGATATTAATTACTCATATATCTGGAATGCCTGACAGAGGGAAAAGGAAGAATACCTTCATTTTTATTATATTTTCACCAAGAAGCTTTAAAAATTCATCAATGCAAATGTTGGGTAGATTTGTTTTAATTTGACATTGTGATATTTGCATTTTAATTGATTTTTCAATTGTAATTAGAGATATATTATCTGAATATTAGTATCTGCTACTTTGAACATAACTTTAAATGGCGAGTAGGATACACTAACAATTAATTGGGTTTATATCCCCAAAAGTTGCAATATATTTCTTTTGTCCATCTTCCTGCAAAGTTTTGTGTAACCTATCTTTGTCAGGTTGAGCACAGCTATCTTTACATGGCATGGGCTGATGACTTCTAATCTTCCTATCTCCAATAGGCTTTTTACATATGAGGGATTAAAAAGGGTTAAAGAAGGGAGGGGAAAAGTAAAATGACTGCTACTTGATAGAAAAAAGGGTGGGACTCATAATTCTGTTCTTTCTGTCTGTCAGTCTTCTCTTTTTCTTACTTTTCCTTTACTTTTTAATAATTTTATTGTATTCAAACATTCTAATAATACATTTGTTTTAAAAAAGCTTCTTTAGTGGGTAAATTACATCAGTTTAAAATGGTTAAAATCACTTTTGAAACAAACCTGCAATAAAGAGATAATGTTCCATGTGATGCACCAAATAGTGAAAGATTAGTGAGATATAATTGTATCAAGCCCTTGCCCTCAAAAGCTTGTTTCTGTTTCAACATTCCCTTATAAATTCTTTGCCAATGTATTTGGTAAGCATTACTGCTGAAGAATCACTGGTGGTGGATATCTGAGACTTCATGGATATCTGAGACACCATGAATAACCTTTTAAATGAGCTCAGCCATGATTACTAGTCACTGAACCATTTATTTCATCTGTAGTCAAAAAAAGCCATAACTTGTACAAGATTTTCACTGAAGGTGGAGAATAGTAGAGATATTTTCATTGAGCTCATGCACCAGATTCCTTTACTGTTGCATAATAAGATTTTTTTCAATTCCCTAATCACTATCCTTTGCAAATCAGCCAGATGGATTACTTGATGCATTAAAATAAAGACCCTTGACCAGTAAGAGAGACCAAGGTGACATGAGAATGGCTATCAGTTGCTCTCTTAGCCCCTTCACTGATTGAGATATATGGTTTTTGTCCATAAAAACTCAGAGGTTTTTTGTCTATAGGAAAATTTTGACAGATAAAGGTAAATATCCTGTGAATGATGTGCTTCATTTTGTTCCTGATAATATTTTATTTTATGATATTCTATATTTTCCTGGTTGTATCTTTGAAAAAAAAATGATCAAATTTGTGAGGTTCTCTGTTTTCTTTTCCTACTATTTTCTCATTTTGCTACCAGTGTATTATTCTTAAGCTGCTCCAAGTAGCAGTTGTTTGAAACTAAACTAGCTGGCTTTTCTCACTGCTAAATTTTTAATTGAATTCCTCACAACAGAACATTTATAACCAATGTGATTTTTTTTTTGCACCAATATTCTATTAACCATGTTTTGCTATCAATGATCTAGCATTTTGTATTTTCTTGGTCAGCTGTGGTTATTCAATAAACGAATCATTCCTTAAAGTGATGTCAGAATACAGCCATCATTTATAACTGACATACTTCTTATCATTTCTGTTATATGTAAGCAAAATTACCGAGGTTAAGTAGTACACTGTATATGCTTGTATAGGTATATGCATGGAAGCTTCCTATTCTGTCCTGAAACCCAACTTGCCCTCTTCCCAATGATTGGAGGATCTAGTCAGGTCAGAGTATAATAACTATTAAGATCCCTGAGAGGACATTGAGTCACCTGTAGACAAATTGATGTTGGTGTTGGTATATTAATGGCCCATCAATTCAGGACACTGGCAAAAATGTCAGACTTGTTCAATGCATCTACATCGCTGCTAATAATTGTATGCTGGGCTACATAGCATATATAACTCCAGGTTCTGAAGAAAAGTTATAATTCACTTTGTGCTGAAAAGATTTTTAATTACTTTGCTCAGTTAATACTACTACTGTAAAACATTTTCTCTACTTAACCTGTTTAGGCTTCAAAAGAAATTTGCTTTTGGAATGTCTGATTGCAATAATTCAAAATTCTTACTAACCTGGGAACAAATTACTAATTGAAAGGTGGTGATGGAGGAAATTCATCTGTCTTTTATTTAACAGTGCCTAAACTTGAAATCTGATTATCGTAGTTTTGTCTTTTTTTTTTAAAGGAACTCTAAGCAATAAGAACAAATGAAAGAAATTGCTTGAAAGAAATAGAGATGCTTCTTCCATTCAGATCTCCCATAATAAATAGAAGGAGGTCTAATTTAAAGTGCCTTTGTTACAAATAATAGATTTAGCAGAGGGTCTACACTCAGGTATTTGTAAGTGATCAAAGGAAAAATAAGACTCCTTCAGCACAACATGTTTCAACAGAGAGCGTTCTTTGTAAATAGTGACCTGTATGATCAGTTCTAGGACTCTTAACTGTCATGTGACTTTGCTTTATTGAAATTTAAGTGCAAGTAATATCATTAATTTTACATTTTATATAGAGCTTTTAATTGTTTAATAAGATTGCTTCACAACTTTTCGGCATTGTTGTAAGATAAAGCCATCTTATCCTCATCTTTCAAAAATAGGTATGTAGAAGGGATAAGTATCACAGCACATGATTATGTAGAAAACTCAGTGCCCAGCAAATGTTTAAATATTACATGTCAGGTCTATACTTGTCTTGAATCTAAATAAAGTTTAGGTTACATTGATGAACCTTTCTAGATACAATATATCAGTACATTAAATTCCCATTAGCATATTTTAGTTTTTCCAGATCTTTAGCACCTGAAATAAAGTCTCATTGAATTATACAAAATTCATTCCTTAGTAAATACGCATTGATTTTATTACATTTCTTTTTTAGTTCTGAATAAAACAATTTCATTTTGCTAGAAGCTCTGTGATTCTGCACTAGTTTACCGGCCATGGTTTAGTTGTCGCACAGCAGTGTCCCCTAAAATCACCCAATGCTGAATAGATGGAATACAGCTTTCCCCAAAGAACCTCTCCTATTGATACAAAAGAAGAATTTTATTACATACGGATTTTATTGCATAAAATTACATTTTACTGGGGAATGATGGTTATATCACAAATTATGTGACTGAACTGTTAGTAGAGAAAAGCACTCTATCGTACAATAAGAATAGCATGGTGTACGTTGTTCAGAATCATCACATTTAGAGTTCTTATTTTTCTGTAAAATAGATTGCTTCTTTGCTATCTTGTGAATATTTCAAGAGTTTCATTAATACTATATTTTTTCCAGGTTTTATTTCTTTTCATAAAATCTTTAAGGCACTGAGGAATTGTCACAAACATTGCCATGAAACCCAATCTGAAACAATGGAAACAAGTAATGCTGTTTGGAATATTTGCCTGGGGGCTCCTGTTCCTATTTATCTTCATATATTTCACAGATAGCAACACCACTGATGCAGTTCCTAGTTCCTTCTCATATGTTGAGACTAAAAGACTCTTGCCTATTCAAGGCAAACAGAGGGTTATCATGGGAGCAATTCATGACACACCCTTCTCCGAAACAGTCAATGAGATGCTTTTTAAGAAAGATGTCTTAGATTCATTTAAGTCAGAGACTGGGAATATTAAAAAGTGGACTGGCTTAGATAACAGTTTTGAAAGTGAAGAATTTTTTCCTTCTCAGTTAAGAAGAAAATCCAAAAGCAATTTTCATCAGAGGAGCGGTGATTATTTTTTTGCTGCTGGTCAGCCTCAGTTATCAAATAATGTTCAGCGAATAGTGAAATTAAACTCTGCACAGGGGGAGGTTCAGAAGAGGAATATTTTACAGAATACTTGGTTCCCTCAAAAGAAGATAAAGAAAAGACACATAAATCACAGAAGAAGCGAACTGGTTGAAGAGTCCCATGAATGGAATGAAATCTATTCCACAATGTCAAAATCGTTCCTGTTCAGGCTTTGGCGGGGGGATGTCTCCTCCAAGATGCTGAATCCTCGCCTTCAGAAAGCAATGAAAGATTACTTGAATGCCAATAAGCATGGGGTGAAATTCAGAGGGAAGCAAAACTCCCAACTGACTTCAGAACAGCTCTTCTGTGAGCTAAAGGCACATGTAAACATCAGAACCATTGATGGTGAGGAAGCTCCTTTTTCAGTCCTTGGTTGGAAAAAACATGTCCCTCAAACCTCACTGAATAAATTATATCCTCGTGGATTTGGAAGCTGTGCTGTCGTTATGTCTGCTGGTGCCATACTGAACTCTTCTCTGGGGCATGAAATAGGTGGGTAAAGATGTTTAGTTTATTTGAACTCTGGTATGTAGCTGAAATTCAGATAACCACATGTGGGCTATTTCTGTATTCTTTGGCCTTTATAAGATAAGGCAAAAGAAGCACTGGGTTAGACCAAAGATCTAAGACAACATCCTATTTTCTATAGACGCAACCATATTCTTTTTCTGGGATTAAACAGAACAGCATTTTGTAGCAATCTTCCCATATTGCTATTCTCCAGCAATGTCACTATAGCAAGGAGATTTTCAGTCATCCATATCATAGTTGTCTCAAATGTATATTTTTCTTCAAAAGACTACTGAACTGTTTTTTCCTTAGGAGGAAGAAGAAAACATTTTGCTTCTCATCCAAGAAGCTTCATTCCTGCCATCAGAACTGATTAAGCTTCTTGGATAAGAAGCAAAACATTTTCTTCTTCCTCCTCAAGGAAAAAAACAGTTCAGTTGCCTTTTGAAGAAAAAAAAAACTCCTTTGAGACACACTACCTTTGGTTCTCCCAGTAATATAATTTAATAATCTTTGTATCATATCGTACAGTAACAATAAGCAACTGAAGTAGCAAAAACTTCCTCCCTTCCCCTCCATTTTGCTGCTCCTCTCCAATTTTCAAAATGGCTACGGGTTTGGTTTGGTTGGGTTTGTTTTTAATGAATTGTATCTTATTTTTCTATAGAAAGTTTTGAAAAATGTTAATTAACTAACATCAGAAGTTGACAGATGAAAAAGTAATGAATTAATTCCCCTGACTAATAAACTCATGTGGCCACAGAACATCTACAAGACAAAATGCTTAAGCAACATTTCATGTGTAGCCTCAATAAGACACTTTATCCTGTACTTCAGATATGAAAAATGCTCTTTATAAATACAAAATAAATTATGCAGAACTAAAATATGAACACTTTTTTTAGGAATAATGCAAATCTATGTCTGTATCCACTAAGAAGCATGCAAAATTTGAAGTACTCTAAACCATGTGGAGCAGGCAGTCTTCCATTCATCCCTTGCCACATGTTCTTCAAGACACAGAGAGAGAAGAGTTTCTCTATTATTAATCCCACAAATACTAAGTTGTTCTATGTACTTAAATATGTTTTCTTATTTTTACATTTAACTATCCTTCTTTATCTTAATACTTGTTATTCTTTTCTCAAAAACTAAAATGTTTGTGAGCATTATCCAGCCATGCTGTCTTAGCACTGAAAGTCAAAACTGGGTAATATCAAATATTAAGGGAAATCCTACTGGTTTGAAAAATAAAATAGCGCAACCGTTTCCCCCTTTTCTCACAGTGTGCTGCTGCTAATAATAAAACAATTCAAGTTATAGATTTTTTACAATGATAGTTGCTCACTGTCTCATTTGTATGTCCCTACTCCTAGGTGATTCATTGAATATACATTAATTAAAACATTTTCTAAGCCAAATTTAGTTTTAAGGGTTTTGAAAGAACAATGACAATTTATTATATAAATACATGTACCACTTTTTCCACTAATCTTTGTCATTTAAACAGAATTAACAGTTTTGTCCCAAGCATAACCTTCCTGGAATCTTTCTATTTAGTATGTTCACTACATTATGACTCATCCTTTATTGAAAATGTTTCTCTTGCCTCTGTGGTGATACACATTTCCTTCTCTTCAAAATATTCATTAAACATCCCTATATATATGCAGATAAAGATACCAGCTTGCATATGGAAGAGATCATCTTGACTAATACTTGGCTGAAAAAAATTCTTCCAATTTCCTGAAAGTTTTCTTCTTCTGGAAAAAAATGCTTCTATCTTGTATCGCACTCTCAGATGTATGAGAATTTATTTTAGTGATGCTTATGAGGTTTGTTTATTTTTGTGAAGCAGTGGAAGGTACTATGTATCATCCTATATCTCTCTTATCATTCTGTGGCCCCCTGACTGTCCTCCTTGATCTGAGAAATCCCCATGTGGGGAGTTGCCTCTTAATGTCTTTCTCTGAGATGTTTTTGAAACAGGGGGATTAAAGAGGCTGCAAACTACAGAAGAGATCATTCTTCTGCAGTTGGGACATTCCAACACAACTTCAGAAGCAATTTCTTTCCCATTAATTTAGTAAGATTACAGATAGTTCTTGACTTAGGACCACAGTTGGGAACAGAATTTTCATTGCTAAGCAAGATGTTCATTAAGTGAGTTGCACCCAATTTTATAATCTTTTTTGCTACAAGCAAATCACTGTAGCTGCTAAGTGAATCACGCAATCGTTAAGCAAATCTGGCTTATACTTGCCTGTTATCAACATTCGAATTTTGATCACATGACTGGGGATTGTGTAGTGGTGATAAACCTGAGTTGTAAGTCACTTTTTTCAGTGCCGTTGTAAATCTGAACAGTCACTAAATGAATGATTGTAAATCGAGGACTAGCTGTAGTAAACATATTTCAAAGAAAGCCTTAACCACAGTAATATCTGAGAAATAGACATACTATGGACAATACGTAGTCTTAATCTAAAATAAATAGGATTGGAAGTGTATATCTTGATGTGGTTATTTCCCCATAATTGCAAATGCATGTATTCACTATGGAATACATGTGTTCTATTTTTGTAGTTATTTTACTATGCCTGCTGGGCTTCTTATGGGATATGTGGATACAGGAAGTTCAGCTTCCAGTCAGATTTTCCTGTTGCACTTATCATGAGCTACCTATGTGTGTATATGAAGCAATGATAATTTTGCAAACAAATGTTAGTTATAAAACTCATGCTATCATATCTAATTCCTGGCAACCCATATTCTTCTGTTTTCTTCTTCTGCTTTGCCTGTCCGCCCCCCTCTTAAAATAGTGTTCTGTCATTCCAGACCTAATGTTTCACTCATTACCTGCTCTGGAGAGTTTCACTTATATACCTCTAGGCTGATGATGATAGCAATAATAATAGTAGTACATATAATTTTATCTGCCATGTTTCAGATGTTTAAAGCATATTTGTGATACATTTATCTCAGCAAATAATGAGATAAGCTGCAAAATATTTAAGATGGATTCTTCTAATGGCAATCCATACAATACTCACTTCTTTCATATTTCTCTTTTCTTCATGAACTATCACCCCTTTTGTTCCTTTGTTGTCTCAGTGTTAATTCTTTACTGTTTTTCTACATTGGGCCACTGTTCGTTTCTTTTCACCTTTAGTTACTGAGAAAGGAATGCACAAAGGAAATGGACAAATGTGTTATTTCTTAGTGCATATATATTTTACATTCTTGCCTGTACATATGTTACTTCTGCTAATGCTCACTTTATTGCTTATTTAAGGTATCCTGCTTTATATCACATCAGATCTCATGGGGGCATAGACAGGTTCAAACCTTACAGTTTTAATATGCAATTTTTTACCATATTTGTGTTGGTATTTATAAGAAAAGGCCCTCTACTTTACTAATTTTTCTCACTTTTTGTGGGAGAGGAAAAGATGAATGATAGGTGACAAAGCATGAAAGAAAGGACATAGAAGTGGAAAATACTATCATCTGGACCTCCTACAAAATACCATGAATGAGACAGCATGATGATAGAACAAAAATATTTTTTTGAAAACTCCCGGTATCTCACAGTGGAACTGTCAGCCCTTCAAAGTACTCCAGACAAGAAATCAGTACTATCAGTATTAACACTACTACCTTACTATTGCCCTGACTTTGGCTCTTTCTCTTCCTGTCTCCCAATTACAGGAACATTCTTTCTCCTGACAGCTACATTAGATTGATCTGGTGCCATCAAGCCACTGACAACCCTTAGTGATCACATAGATTTTTCTCAAGGAGAATCTGGTTCCGGCTTGGTCTTTTAGTTCTTACAATGGTGCACCCATTGTCGCTATAATCAAGTCAACCCAGCTTGCTGCTACATGTCCTCTTCTCTTTCCTTCAACCTTTCCCAGTATTACAGACTTTTCAGATGCTATTCAATCTAACCAATACATATAATGTAAAATTCCAGGCCAGTACAGAATTGTATCACAGCAGAATAGCAGAATGCTGTACGGATAACTGAATTGTATCTGATGATGAAATGAACATTGCCAAGATATATTCACACTGTCTCATAATCTAAATGTTAGCATAGTAATTCAAGACACAGCAAAAATGTATTTGAAGGTAAATATACAAGATACATAAAAATATCCAAAGTATATAAACTTTAGGAAGTTCAATACAACTGAGTATCTCTTCAGAGCATAGCTTTTAAAACAATAGTGAAAAAGGAAACAATAAGTGTAACTAGTTCTGCAACTAGGTATTTGCATTTATTGTCTGTTTGCAAAAACAATTACGGTATATATGACAATAGAACCATATTTTCAATGATTCTTAATTTTTCTGTTCTAATTTCAAAAGCTTAATGAAATTTCTATTTACATAGGCTGTTCACATTTCCATATTAATTTTAAAAGCTTAAATATTTGTCTTGGCTTAGATTGTTCTTTGTACTAAGTCTGAGAGAATTTAAATATTAAAGTAGAACATAATAGAAAATGAGCAGTGTGGTGTGGTGGCCTAAAGGTGGAGCTCTCACCTCACAATCATGAGGCTATGAGTTCGATCCTAGGTAGCAGTAGATATTTCTCTCTCTGGATGCAAAGAGAATATATCTGCTGTGAGCTCCACATAGGTATCAGGAAGGGCATCTGGCCAGTAAATGCTCAGCTCCATTCAATCGCCCTGACCCCATCCTGATGCAAGGGATTACACAGTTGTTAAAAGAAAAAAAAATGGAATATAATAGAAACTATTTGTACTTAATACCTGCAGATCAAGCATGTATACTAGAATCTATTTAGAACATAGTGGTATCTACCTTTAAATAAGCATCTGTATGATTGCACATGTATAAAACCCCAAATAAATGTAACTTTTTTCACACTAGATTCTCATGATGCAGTTCTGAGATTCAATTCTGCTCCAACAAAAGGCTATGAAAAAGATGTTGGAAATAAAACTACAATGCGCATCATTAATTCCCAGGTAAATCTGTTGAAGATCCATAAATACTGTATATATTATTTTCTAGGAGATATTGACCTTTTGTAAGCAATATGAAATTTAATAAACACATTTCTAAATGTTTACATGTATCTCCATCCATATACTCAACATAATTTCTTTAACCACTCTACAACATAATTTTAAAATGTATTATCTAAGTTATTAGGTTCTACTGTTGGAGTAAACATATTTTATTTATTAATCAAAAATGGATTGCTGCTCTTAGATAGTTGATAATCATCAATCAGCATTAGCTTCAGTGTAAAATTCTGTTAGGATTGTAAATAATTTATTTATTTATTTATTTATATTTAAATTTATATGCCGCCCTTCTCCCCATGGGACTCAGGGCGGCTCACAGCATATTAAAACATTGTACAAAAAGAAATTTTCCCCTGCTAAAAACCAATTAAAATCCAAATATTAGTAGCTGTGGCTCTTTAAAATTGTTTAAAAATTGTCCCTATTTAAAACTCACCTTAGGTNGAAAGTGAAGAATTTTTTCCTTCTCAGTTAAGAAGAAAATCCAAAAGCAATTTTCATCAGAGGAGCGGTGATTATTTTTTTGCTGCTGGTCAGCCTCAGTTATCAAATAATGTTCAGCGAATAGTGAAATTAAACTCTGCACAGGGGGAGGTTCAGAAGAGGAATATTTTACAGAATACTTGGTTCCCTCAAAAGAAGACAAAGAAAAGACACATAAATCACAGAAGAAGCGAACTGGTTGAAGAGTCCCATGAATGGAATGAAATCTATTCCACAATGTCAAAATCGTTCCTGTTCAGGCTTTGGCGGGGGGATGTCTCCTCCAAGATGCTGAATCCTCGCCTTCAGAAAGCAATGAAAGATTACTTGAATGCCAATAAGCATGGGGTGAAATTCAGAGGGAAGCAAAACTCCCAACTGACTTCAGAACAGCTCTTCTGTGAGCTAAAGGCACATGTAAACATCAGAACCATTGATGGTGAGGAAGCTCCTTTTTCAGTCCTTGGTTGGAAAAAACACGTCCCTCAAACCTCACTGAATAAATTATATCCTCGTGGATTTGGAAGCTGTGCTGTCGTTATGTCTGCTGGTGCCATACTGAACTCTTCTCTGGGGCATGAAATAGGTGGGTAAAGATGTTTAGTTTATTTGAACTCTGGTATGTAGCTGAAATTCAGATAACCACATGTGGGCTATTTCTGTATTCTTTGGCCTTTATAAGATAAGGCAAAAGAAGCACTGGGTTAGACCAAAGATCTAAGACAACATCCTATTTTCTATAGACGCAAACATATTCTTTTTCTGGGATTAAACAGAACAGCATTTTGTAGCAATCTTCCCATATTGCTATTCTCCAGCAATGTCACTGTAGCAAGGAGATTTTCAGTCATCCATATCATAGTTGTCTCAAAGGTATATTTTTCTTCAAAAGACTACTGAACTGTTTTTTCCTTAGGAGGAAGAAGAAAATATTTTGCTTCTCATCCAAGAAGCTTCATTCCTGCCATCAGAACTGATTAAGCTTCTTGGATAAGAAGCAAAACATTTTCTTCTTCCTCCTCAAGGAAAAAAAACAGTTCAGTTGCCTTTTGAAGAAAAAAAAAAACTCCTTTGAGACACACTACCTTTGGTTCTCCCAGTAATATAATTTAATAATCTTTGTATCATATCGTACAGTAACAATAAGCAACTGAAGTAGCAAAAACTTCCTCCCTTCCCCTCCATTTTGCTGCTCCTCTCCAATTTTCAAAATGGCTACGGGTTTGGTTGGGTTTGTTTTTAATGAATTGTATCTTATTTTTCTATAGAAAGTTTTGAAAAATGTTAATTAGCTAACATCAGAAGTTGACAGATGAAAAAGTAATGAATTAATTCCCCTGACTAATAAACTCATGTGGCCACAGAACATCTACAAGACAAAATGCTTAAGCAACATTTCATGTGTAACCTCAATAAGACACTTTATCCTGTACTTTAGATATGAAAAATGCTCTTTATAAATACAAAATAAATTATGCAGAACTAAAATATGAACACTTTTTTTAGGAATAATGCAAATCTATGTCTGTATCCACTAAGAAGCATGCAAAATTTGAAGCACTCTAAACCATGTGGTGCAGGCAGTCTTCCATTCATCCCTTGCCACATGTTCTTCAAGACACAGAGAGAGAAGAGTTTCTCTATTATTAATCCCACAAATACTAAGTTGTTCTATGTACTTAAATATGTTTTCTTATTTTTACATTTATCTATCCTTCTTTATCTTAATACTTGTTATTCTTTTCTCAAAAACTAAAATGTTTGTGAGCATTATCCAGTTACTTCAGTAGGCATCTCTGCTCAGCCTAAGAGCCATGCTGTCTTAGCACTGAAAGTCAAAACTGGGTAATATCAAATATTAAGGGAAATCCTTCTGGTTTGGAAAATAAAATAGCGTAACCGTTTCCCCCTTTTCTCACAGTGTGCTGCTGCTAATAATAAAACAATTTAAGTTATAGATTTTTTACAACGATAGTTGCTCACTGTCTCATTTGTATGTCCCTACTCCTAGGTGATTCATTGAATATACATTAATTAAAACATTTTCTAAGCCAAATTTAGTTTTAAGGGTTTTGAAAGAACAATGACAATTTATTATATAAATACATGTACCACTTTTTCCACTAATCTTTGTCATTTAAACAGAATTAACAGTTTTGTCCCAAGCATAACCTTCCTGGAATCTTTCTATTTAGTATGTTCATTACATTATGACTCATCCTTTATTGAAAATGTTTCTCTTGCCTCTGTGGTGGTACACATTTCCTTCTCTTCAAAATATTCATTAAACATCCCTATATATATGCAGATAAAGATACCAGCTTGCATATGGAAGAGATCATCTTGACTAATACTTGGCTGAAAAAAATTCTTCCAATTTCCTGAAAGTTTTCTTCCTCTGGAAAAAAAATGCTTCTATCTTGTATCGCACTCTCAGATGTATGAGAATTTATTTTAGTGATGCTTATGAGGTTTGTTTATTTTTGTGAAGCAGTGGAAGGTACTATGTATCATCCTGTATCTCTCTTATCATTCTGTGGCCCCCTGACTGTCCTCCTTGATCTGAGAAATCCCCATGTGGGGAGTTGCCTCTTAATGTCTTTCTCTGAGATGTTTTTGAAACAGGGGGATTAGAGAGGCTGCAAACTACAGAAGAGATCATTCTTCTGTAGTTGGGACATTCCAACACAACTTCAGAAGCAATTTCTTTCCCATTAATTTAGTAAGATTACAGATAGTTCTTGACTTAGGACCACAGTTGGGAACAGAATTTTCATTGCTAAGCAAGATGTTTATTAAGTGAGTTGCACCCAATTTTATAATCTTTTTTGCTACAAGCAAATCACTGTAGCTGCTAAGTGAATCACGCAATCGTTAAGCAAATCTGGCTTATACTTGCCTGTTATCAACATTCGAATTTTGATCACATGACTGGGGATTGTGTAGTGGTGATAAACCTGAGTTGTAAGTCACTTTTTTCAGTGCCGTTGTAAATTTGAACAGTCATTAAATGAATGATTGTAAATCGAGGACTAGCTGTAGTAAACATATTTCAAAGAAAACCTTAACCACAGTAATATCTGAGAAATAGACATACTATGGACAATACGTAGTCTTAATCTAAAATAAATAGGATTGGAAGTGTATATCTTGATGTGGGTTATTTTCCCATAATTGCAAATGCATGTATTCACTATGGAATACATGTGTTCTATTTTTGTAGTTATTTTATTATGCCTGCTGGGCTTCTTATGGGATCTGTGGATACAGGAAGTTCAGCTTCCAGTCAGATTTTCCTGTTGCACTTATCATGAGCTACCTATGTGTGTATATAAAGCAATGATAATTTTGCAAACAAATGTTAGTTATAAAACTCATGCTATCATATCTAATTCCTGGCAACCCATATTCTTCTGTTCTCTTCTTCTGCTTTGCCTGTCCACCCCCCTCTTAAAATAGTGTTCTGTCATTCCAGACCTAATGTTTCACTCATTACCTGCTCTGGAGAGTTTCACTTATATACCTCTAGGCTGATGATGATAGCAATAATAATAGTAGTACATATAATTTTATCTGCCATGTTTCAGATGTTTAAAGCATATTTGTGATACATTTATCTCAGCAAATAATGAGATAAGCTGCAAAATATTTAAGATGGATTCTTCTAATGGCAATCCATACAGTACTCACTTCTTTCATATTTCTCTTTTCTTCATGAACTATCACCCCTTTTGTTCCTTTGTTGTCTCAGTGTTAATTCTTTACTGTTTTTCTACATTGGGCCACTGTTCGTTTCTTTTCACCTTTAGTTACTGAGAAAGGAATGCACAAAGGAAAAGGACAAATGTGTTATTTCTTAGTGCATATATATTTTACATTCTTGCCTGTACATATGTTACTTCTGCTAATGCTCACTTTATTGCTTATTTAAGGTATCCTGCTTTATATCACATCAGATCTCATGGGGGCATAGACAGGTTCAAACCTTACAGTTTTAATATGCAATTTTTTGCCATATTTGTGTTGGTATTTATAAGAAAAGCAACCCAGCTTGCTGCTGCATGTCCTCTTCTCTTTCCTTCAACCTTTCCCAGTATTACAGACTTTTCAGATACTATTCAATCTAACCAATACATATAATGTAAAATTCCAGGCCAGTACAGAATTGTATCACAGCAGAATAGCAGAATGCTGTACGGATAACTGAATTGTATCTGATGATGAAATGAACATTGCCAAGATATATTCACACTGTCTCATAATCTAAATGTTAGCATAGTAATTCAAGACACAGCAAAAATATATTTGAAGGTAAATATACAAGATACATAAAAATATCCAAAGTATATAAACTTTAGGAACTTCATTACAACTGAGTATCTCTTCAGAGCATAGCTTTTAAAACAATAGTGAAAAAGGAAACAATAAGTGTAACTAGTTCTGCAACTAGGTATTTGCATTTATTGTCTCTTTGCAAAAACAATTATATATGACAATAGAACCATATTTTCATGGATTCTTAATTTTTCTGTTCTAATTTCAAAAGCTTAATGAAATTTCTATTTACATAGACTGTTCACATTTCCATATTAATTTTAAAAGCTTAAATATTTGTCTTGGCTTAGATTGTTCTTTGTACTAAGTCTGAGAGAATTTAAATACTAAAGTAGAACATAATAGAAAATGAGCAGTGTGATGGCCTAAAGGTGGAGCTCTCACCTCACAATCATGAGGCTATGAGTTCGATCCTAGGAAGCAGTAGATATTTCTCTCTCTGGATGCAAAGAGAATATATCTGCTGTGAGCTCCACATATGTATCAGGAAGGGCATCTGGCCAGTAAATGCTCAGCTCCATTCAATCGCCCTGACCCCATCCTGATGCAAGGGATTACACAGTTGTTAAAAGAAAAAAAAGTGGAATATAATAGAAACTATTTGTACTTAATACCTGCAGATCAAGCATGTATGCTAGAATCTATTTAGAACATAGTGGTATCTATCTTTAAATAAGCATCTGTATGATTGCACATGTATAAAACCCCAAATAAATGTAACTTTTTTCACACTAGATTCTCATGATGCAGTTCTGAGATTCAATTCTGCTCCAACAAAAGGCTATGAAAAAGATGTTGGAAATAAAACTACAATGCGCATCATTAATTCCCAGGTAAATCTGTTGAAGATCCATAAATATATATTATTTTCTAGGAGATATTGACCTTTTGTAAGCAATATGAAATTTAATAAACACATTTCTAAATGTTTACATGTATCTCCATCCATATACTCAACAGAATTTCTTTAACCACTCTACAACATAATTTTAAAATGTATTATCTAAGTTATTAGGTTCTACTGTTGGAGTAAACATATTTTATTTATTAATCAAAAATGGATTGCTGCTCTTAGATAGTTGATAATCATCAATCAGCATTAGCTTCAGTGTAAAATTCTGTTAGGATTGTAAATAATAAACTTCTAGCTTCATAATATGTAGGACATTTTTTTTAATTTTATATCCTAAGGATCACATTAAAAAAATAGAAGAGGAAAATAAACAGGAAAGCCAGACGCAGTGGTATTTGTTGATTTGTCTGTCCTTATCATCTTTATTATTTCATTCTTTATAAATTGTAACTTAAGTAGACAACTTCATTTTTTCTGCATTTTAAATGTACAAATTTATGCTTCCTAGGCAAATAATCAGGAGAGATCTTTTGGATTGTATAATTTTCCAGATATGTAATTCTTATCTTTAAGCAAAAATGATTTGGAGAAAGATATTTTAAATTAGTTAGAAAGATATTTCATGGAGAAGTAAATCTGAATTTTTGAAATTTAAAAATGCCATGGGATGTGGAAATTGGATGGAATGGATATAGAATTTAGTATATACTGTACTAGCATTAAATATTCTGACTGTTATACCATAAGAACTCACAGGAACTAGACAAAATAGAGATGACATAAACCAGCAAAGTTGTAGAGAGTGGAATGAAGCTAAAAGCTGTAATGATTAGAGATTCATGACCAAACAGAATGAATACTCCTTTTTAAAAACCTGCAGCACCCTCTTGCGGCAGGTACTTTATTCACTTCAAAACAAACTTCTATTTGTATGCATTTTGAAATTTGTATTTCTTAACTATAACATGCAGCTAATAAATTCCCCATTCCTCAGGCCATAATTATTTGTTAAATACTTGTGGGAAAATATTTCACGGCTGCAGTATCCCCGTACATAGGCTGAAAATGACTTTACATAGGATCTCACCATTCTTGAGCATACAGGTAGTCCTCACTTAACAACCACAATGGGGCCTGGCAACTCCATTGCTTAAGTGTCGTTAGGTGAAACATCACATGACCACGCTGCTCTTATGACATCACTTTTGCTTCCATAGTAAAGCAAATCACCACAGTCATTAAAGAGGCATCAGTGACTACCACTTCTTTTTGACTTTTTGTTTTTCAGAAGCCAGTTGTGAAGCGCACATATAGCAATCATGTGACTGCAGGATGCTGCAACAGTTGTAACTGTATCTCCAGCTGTTGTAGTGTACCAATAGCTAGCATTATTTTAGCAGTGACAATTACCGATTGAAACCTACAAGAAAAATAAAAAAAACTGATGTATTCTAGGTAGACAGCAGCATGTTCTTTGGCAAAGCCATTCTCTCTCATTTCTTTCTTTCTTGAAAGTGATATGAGAAGACTTACCTTCTGCTCTACGATGGTATTCTACATATGGAGTGTGTGCAAGGGTACTTCAAATTTCTTTTCGAAAGTGTAAAGTGCATTTAAACCTGATGACAGAAGAGTTGAAGGGGATTTAAAGCTAATTTTTAAGCTAAACTGCCAGATAATGGTAAGAACATAGAAGAGAAATAAAGTTTGGAATATTTTTAGTAGATATGTGTTTCTTTGCATTTAACAGATTCTTACTAATCCTAATTATCATTTCGTCGATAACTCCTTGTATAAAGATGTTATTTTAGTGGCTTGGGATCCTGCTCCTTATTCTTCAAATCTGGATAAGGTAAGTCATCAGTTATTGTGTTGATGCCACTGTGCACTTTCTTTATTCAAAAGAAATGAGCTTCATAGTCTTCCTATCCCGAAAACGGTTTTGACTTAGATGCTCTCTTTAACAATTTGGTAAATGCCTAAATCTAAACTTACAAATTTTATAACTTTTCGTTACAACAAAAGGTATAGAGTAACTTTACATAAGGATCTCGTGTTTTACTGACTGGACCACTAGACAGACATATATCAACTTGAAATCGGTAAAAATTTATAGATGGAAACCCAAAATTCTGTATTTCCATTTTTTGTGTGTTTTCTGATTCATACATGCACACATACATGACCATTCTCTATTTATCCCACTATTTTCTTTCAAAATAAGTAGGGTTTAGAAAAGGAGTAATAGTAAGCAAAAAAGAAAGGATGAAATAGACAGTAAGAAAAAGGCAAGAAAAAGAA
The DNA here is from genome assembly GCF_001527695.2 of Protobothrops mucrosquamatus. Classification (NCBI taxonomy): domain Eukaryota; kingdom Metazoa; phylum Chordata; class Lepidosauria; order Squamata; family Viperidae; genus Protobothrops; species Protobothrops mucrosquamatus. Next base: position 85,796 of record NW_015386894.1, read on the forward strand.
ATACCACCATTCATTATTCTATCAAGCTTGTTTCACCCTGTTTACTAATCTGCCTTGTGTTTTTTAAACTTTTCCCATTTCCCTTTTTTAGGATATAAATTCACCACAATTTTTTTGAACTTTCCATTCCTTTCAGTCCGTGTATTTTTCCTTCATTTATTTCTTTTTGCAATTCGGCCTTCATTCATTCTATTTGCTCAAATCTCCTCATCATACTTTTTCTGTACTAATCACCAACTCTTGTATTTATTCAGCACCAATTCATTTTTTATTACATCTCTTCTTATTAACCATTATCCCATTCAAGTTTCATTCAACTTTTATGTTTCTTCAGATATTCCATTTCACACTGCCATCTCATACCTGTCTACCATCATCACATACTTAAAATATCTCCATCCATTTTCTCAGCTTCACTAAACACTTCATCAAATTCAACTACTGTTCTTTTGCCATGCATGTAGAAATAAAATTAATTAATTAATTAATTCCATTTGTATAACTGTCAATCACAGATTGTTGTGCTTTTTGAAATCTTGCAAGAAGTCACAAGTCCAGTCACATGAAATTCTCACTTAACAACACCATTGGCAACTGCAGAGATTGCTGTTGCTGACCAATATAGTCATGTGACATCATGCTTTATGACTCCATCACTTAGCAATGGAAATTATAGCCCCACTTACCATAGTTAAGCAAGAACTACCTGAAAATGCTGCAGTTAGAATTGCCATTTGCTGGAACTGTGTCATATTTGGGCCCTTTTTTTAAATTTTACCCATTGGTATGATATCATTACAAAATCGAATAATGGGATCTTGTACCAATCTATATAAATACAAATGTAAATGTTCGTTTGTTCAAAATCTTAAATCTCCAAAAGTTCTTCACCGATTGCTTTGAAATTTTGACACAACATTGCATTCGAATACGCGCGTGTTTCTATATACCTACTATTATATAGATGTCATACCTGTGACAGATAAAAACAAAAAAGGGCAAATCTTTAGAATTGTACGGTTTAGATCTAGACACGGATTGCTTCTCACATGGACAATTATATGTTGCGTGTTCTAGAGTCGGCAAACCAGACAATCTCTATATCTGCACAGACAATGGAACAACAAAAAATATTGTATACCCACAAGCATTGTGAAATTAAACATATTACAAACGTGCGCTTTCTCTTTTCTTTCTTTTCCATTTAACCAGACTGNTGGAAGGGACCTTGGAGGTCATCGAGTCCAACCCCCTGCTCAGGCAGGAACCCTACACCATTTCAGACAAATGGCTGTCCAGTCTCTTCTTAAAAACTTCCAGTGTTGGAGCATTCACCGCTTCTGGAGGCAGGTTGTTCCATTGGTTAATTGTTCTAACTGTCAGGAAGTTTCTCCTTAGTTCTAGGTTGCTTCTCTCTTTGATCAGTTTCCACCCGTTGCTTCTCGTCCTGCCTTCAGGCGCCTTGGAGAATAGCTTGACTCCCTCTTCTTTGTGGCAGCCCCTGAGATATTGGAAAACTGCTATCATGTCCCCCTCTCTCTAATTCCTTGTCATTGATGTTCTGAATTTCAAAGTGATTCCTGATGTTCTTGAAAATGCAAGTATATGCTCAATATCATATCTTGGATTTGGAAACTGTATACTTTGTCCTTATGCTTTAGTTGGATAGGAACTTGGAAATAAGTAGTTCATTGTTCCACAGTCAGCTCCTGCCACATCTTTGCTGTTGCATCTGAGCTCTTATACCCCCTTGTGCTAATAATATGATCAGTTTCATTTCTGTATACTACATCAGCTCTCTCTCAGTAGCGATCCAGTAGCAATAGCAATAGCACTTAGATCATCTATGAGGATTTGTGTGCCCAAATAGGATGGCAGCTACAAGTATGAAATCAAAGTACTTTTTTACATGCATGCCTCACTATCTTGACATTTGATTCTTCCCTGCTGATGCCCTTGCCTTTTTCCCCCCTGGTTTAAAATATTGTGTAAATCCAGTTCAGTAGATAAATACAGCAATAGCAATAGCACTTAGACTTATATACCACTTCACAATGCTTTACAACCCCCTCTCTAAGCAGTTTACAGAGTCAGCATATTGCCCCCAACAATCTGGGTCCACATTTTACTGACCTTGGAAAGATGGAAGGCTGAGTCAATCATGAGCCGGTGAGACTCGAACTGCCAAACTGCTGGCAGACAGCAGACAGCAGAAATAGCCTGCAGTACTGCATTCTAACCACTGGGCCACCAGGGCTCATCCAAGCCCATCATCCAAACTGTGTTATCAATCACTTGTCTATCCAAGTGGATTTCTTTGGTAAACAGTCACTCTGAGTTTAACAGCATATTAGATAGATAGATAGATAGATAGATAGATAGATAGATAGACAGACAGACAGACAGACAGACAGACAGACAGACAGACAGACAGACAGACAGACAGACCACAAGAGTGACAGATAAAACACACACGAGTGGTTTATCATTCCTTTCCTGCTTTGCAAAATGAAATTATGCCTGTGCTGTTGTTACTAAAATGATCATCCATGTTCACCATTTTCCTAAATTGCTGCCAGTCTGCTTGCTTTAGCTGGGCAGCTAAGATTATTTTCATGCACTGAGTGATCCTGCTGAGAGAATATATAATCTTGGACTGTACTCCTAGTGTTTGCTCATCATGTCCAGAAGCACCCTTTTCCCATGATAAGGCAATACAGCAAGACTTGTAAGGTGGAGAGAGGATCTTGAAAAACAGCATTTCATTATTTTCAGTTCAATTCATCATTCTATATTCTTACTTAGTCCTTTATTTATCAAGTTTTCCCATCCCTACTTTTCTTTCCAATCTTTCACAACATGTATTGTATGTTCCAATATTTTATTTTGTTCAAACATTTTCTAATTGTACTAGTTTTTATGTCTCCCTCTTTACTAATGTATTTATCCCTCCTACAGATCATTCATTAAAGAATTTTAGTTTCTTTTACTACGTGTCAGCATTTCAAGGTAGACCAAACTAGGAAACCAAAATTATGAATGCTAATTAGGCAACCCATGACCTGTTAGATCATTGTTTCAGAAATATTTCCTTATCAGATTTCTTATGTATGCCGATTGGTGTACATTCAAAGTGACAATAAAGTTGTTGTTGTTGTTGTTGTTAATGCCTTCAAAAGTGGTAGAGCTTCTAATACATTACCTTTACTGGAAAAAGTTTTTTTTTAAATTCAAGGAGATATTCAGAGATATATGTCCCTGAAAATAGCCCATGTTGAGAACTGTATAGCACAGTCCACAGGAAATGTTTCATGATATATTATATTACGTATATCATAACAAGTTTTATGATAATTCAAAATGTTACATAAAATTTGCCAACTTTCAATTCTATGGGAGTCATGGGTCCCGGATTTTGGATGCATTCTGTAAGTTAGCCTATTTGAGGTACCTCGAATAAAAAAACGTTGCCCTACAGTGCACAGTTTCCGCTAGTTAAAAGTTTACAGACACAAGAGTTTTACCAATATATAGATACTACTTTTGTTATAAGGTTACAATAACAGAATTTTGCACTTCTAAGTGCACCTCCCCCTTCCCTCCCTTTATCTTCATGAGAACTATGGAACATCATGTCTGGGAGGCTTTCTCAAATTACATTTCTGCCCCACAGTTACACTTTTTTTATCTGACCTTTGCATTCATTGCAGCTCTTCCTCCTATTTCTCAAGGTTACATTTACTGCCCATTACACTATGCAATAGTACACTCTAGATAAGCAAAGACATGAATCTGGATTCTGCCAGTCTTAACCCGTCTATTACATCATGCAAGGTCTGCTGCCAATAGCTTTAGTGAGGTTTCCTTCCACTTCACTACACTGTCACAGATGTGTGGGATAAATATGAACCAATGGAGAGGTGATGTAGTACATAGCATAGCTAAATGGCTGTCAAGCAATACCACTTGGAGCCTTTTGGAAGATTGGGAGGCATCTACATTCTAGTAATCAGTTCATAAATAGATATATAATTTGAGCTCCATTTGCACCAGATTAAAATATTGACATCACTGTGTTAAAAAAAAGTTTTTAATTGCAAATCTGCTAAGATACATGTAATAGTTACATGTATCTTCATGATACAATATTCCTCTCAGTGCCAACAAGTGTAAGAAAAGCTATTCTATTCATGTCTGGCTTTTGGCTGTGATCACTGGTGGGAACTGAATGTTGGATTGCACAGGCTTTGGATGTCATCCAGAAGGGAAGTGGTTTTGTCCTTAAACAGTTCTAGACATAGAAAGATTTGCAGCATTGTAGAGTCAAAGATATGAAACAAGCAGGGATGTAAATCTAGCCTCTTGTCAGAAACACCATAACGCAATTATCATATTCTGATAGGTGCTTAGTGTATACCCATGCATGTTTGAAATCAATTTATTCTTTTGGTCCTAAAAATATTGTTCAACCATGTTGATCAGGAATGCTACTACAGTGATTGCAATGAACTTTTCAGTTATTATTATGGATTTCTAACTCCATAAATTCACAAATTAAAATTATAAATATACGATTTTTACTACTTACTGTGTATTTGACCAGAATGAAATACAGTAGACATTAATTCCATGTTTAAAAAGAAGGAGCAAGGATTGCTGCGTTTCAGATACATTTTATTTTAAATATTTGAGGGGGAAAATTCAACACCTTCAACATTAATGAAATACCATCTAGATTCCCATACTATCCTTTAAAGCAGGAGCTGGGAATTTTGTCATTACAGATGTTGCTAAACCACAGTTCCTAGCATCCTTCCCCAGTTAGGCTGCTGCGTGTTATAGTTTACAACATCTGGAAGATCACAGAGTTATGCCTTTGCTTTATATTGCAATATTACCTTTCTTTCATTCAACAACTGATCGTAATGGACTACAAAGGAGTTAAGAATATCAATTTAAAAATCAGCTATTTGGGTGTAGAGTAATAACATTGTAGGCTCTGAAATCAGCTGTCTATAAGTGACTCATTACTAGCTTCTTACTGATATCACTGGAACTAAAAGTGATCCGTTTATTCTGAATCTTACTCTCTTTTCCCTGAAGAGTACTCTGTTTATACTTCAAAAGCAGAATGAGGTTTGGGCAAATAATACTCATTAAAGACAACTGAAAAAGATGGGTTTCTTTCCCCTGCAAAGGCACCCAGCAGATGTAAAGGAAGAGAATAAGAGCTGGTAGCAGCCACAGAAACATGGGAACATTCCGTCATAGAGGGCTGATACAAAAATGAAAATCCCAAGTAGCCTTGACAACTTGTAAACTGTGATAAATGAAAGTGATATCAGTGATGATTTCATGTTTGGTTTCCTATCTTTAAAAGAACATTTTTTCATAAAACTATCTAGTAATTTTTAATTAGACCCAGAATTCTGTGAGTACAGTATATCTTGCAAACAATCATGTCTTGTTTTATATACCGTAACTCCTGAGTTTTCATTTATTTGAGCCATAATGATTATCTGGTAAAATAGTCTGTTGCTGAGTACTGTGATTGCAAAACTAAACTTCAAAGAAACTTTTTAAAAAACAGTTACTGATGAGTCCAAAATTGGCATTGGCTGTAGCATAAATTGCTTTTTTGTTTTGTTTTTGGTTTCTGCAGTAACAGCATTGGAAGGGAGTCAAAGTATATTTTATAATGTTATGTAGAAAAAAACATTTACTATGTGTAATTTCTTTTTATTTATTATTAAATTTATATAGCCACCCATTTCACAATGTTGACAATCTTTATTTTTAGGGTTAAGTTATCTGTTAGAAAAAGAAGATGCTTTTTGTATTCTAGAGAATGCATTATAAGTTTATAAAAACTTATCTTTTTATGATAAAGTATTCAGAGCTTTTGCATCTATTGTAAAATGCCATATTTGAATTTAAAAAGAAACAATGGCTTTTTATGGCTTTGCTATATGTAAATATTACAACATTGTCTGCAGAACAGGAAGAAGAGGAACAATACAAATTCTTCCAACAAAGGATTAAATCATTTAAAATGAATATTAAATTTTCAATTGATTAAACTGCACTGAGCAATGAGCATTAAATATGGTATTGTAGGCATTAAAGTATTAGAAATTATATTGCTGCTTTATATTTTGCAAAAGGGAGAGTTTGGATAGCTCAGCTGAAAGAAAATTAACAGTTGTTACATTATTTATGCTACACTCCATACAAATGCATGGCATCGGACCTGGATATCTCCGAGACCGCCCTCTGCCGCAGGTTACCTCCCATCGGCCGGTACGCTCCCACAGAGTGGGTCTCCTCAGGGTGCCGTCAGCCAGACAGTGCCGGCTGGCGACCCCCAGGGGGAGGGCCTTCTCGGTGGGAGCCCCCACCCTCTGGAACGAACTACCCCCAGAGATCCGGGTGATCCCGGATCTCCCCTCCTTCCGCCGCGCCCTAAAGACA